>NW_028258173.1:6363636-6515151 GCF_053883595.1 Heterocephalus glaber | reverse complement strand
TGAGAGTGATTACTGAAAGGTATTGACTTATTCTTGTGATTGCATTATTTTCCTGTTGATTCCTTTTTTTTCTTTATGCTTAACTCCTTACCTTGCTTGGTGTATTCATTCTGTTTGACTTTTTGGCATTGTTGGCTTTGTTGACTCTTTCTAGGATATACTTCAGTATTTTTTGGAGTGCTGGTTTGGTGGTCATAAATTTGTTAAGGTAGTCTTTGTCATGGAAAGACCTTATTTCTCTGTCAATTTTTAAAGGTATATTTGCATGATATATTAGTCTGGGTTGGAAGTTATCTTCTTTTAAGGCTTGAAATACTTTACTACAAGCTCTTCTGGCCTTTAAGTTTCATGTTGAAAAGTCTGATATAATTCTAATGTGTTTACCTTTATCGGTGATTTGTTGCTTTTCTCTTAACAGCTTTTAACATTCTGTCTTGGCATTAGACTTCAGGGATTTTGCCTGTGATGTGTTGTGGAGAGGTCCTTTTCTGATTGTGGCTATTTGGGGTTCTATATCCCTATTATCTGACTGTTAAATTCTTTGTCCATATCTGGGAAGTTTTCTTCTATTATTTCTGTAAACAGGGTTTTTGTTTGTTTTTGTTTTTTTCGACAGTCTCAATATGCAGCTTAGGCTCTCCTTGAACTCACTATGTAGCCCAAGGCTGGGCTTGAGCTTGCAATGATCCTCCTGCCTTAGCCTCTCCAGTGCTGGGATTATAGGCATGAGTCACCATGCCTGGCTGTAAACAGATTTTCTTTTTATGTCATTTGTGCTGTCTTCTGATTTTTCACTAATTTCAATTACAGTAGTACCTCAGTTCACAAACTGAATTTGTTCCATGATTCTGGAAAAGATGGCCCCGTTTGTGTTCATACAGGAAGGATGGCCATGGTCATCACCTGATGCAGAGTTTGCAAACAAAAACAAAATTTTGCCAAATGCTTCTGTTTGCGAACCAAACTGTTTGCAAACAAGAGCATTCGTGAACCGAGGTACCATTGTAACTGAGGTTAGTTATTGCATCATCTAGTAGCTGTTGGATCTATTTTTCATGTTCTCTTATTGTTTTTAAGGTGTTTTGGAGTAATTGGTCTCGGATATCATCCCTTTCTTCTAGTTCTGACACTTTGTCCTCACATTGGTCATTTCTGCTCTTCTGCTTTCCATTCTTTCAATAGAATTTTTAATCTCCTGTATTGTTTTTTGATACTGAGAATCGAACTCAGGACCTCGAGTTTGCCGGATAGGTGCTGTGCGGCTGAGCTACATTCCCAGAGCTCTCCTGTATTTCTGTTTGGTACCTCTTCATGGAGTCATACTTTGCTAAACTGGTCATTCATTTTTTTTTAAAATCACTTTCTGGAGCTTAGCTAGCTTTTTATTAGTATCTTCTGTAAACTTGCTGATTATTTTATTAAGTCCCTTATCTGTTTAGTTATATCTGCTTGCTGAGCACCTTATTGATCTGCTTTTATCTCCTCTTTTATCATTTTGAATAATTCAGCTGTGTGTTTTTTGACTTCCTTACAATGTCCCATGAATCAACACTGGGAGAATTAGAGATATTTTTTTGCCTTGTCATCTCGTGTTTCGTGTGTGTGTGTGTGTGTGTGTGTGTGTGTGTGTTTGCCTATCCTGAGGTTTGTGGGCTGATTATAGTGTAAAGGTTTGTGGCTAGTATGGAGATTTCTTTAGTTAGTGCCTATTTTCAGTAATCCTTTCTGGACGTGGCTAACTATAGGCCTTTGCCTCTATCCCATGATCCAGCCACCTCAATTAATTTGGGAGGGAAGAGTGCAGTGTAATTGGCCCAGTACCTAGTTTTCTGGGAATGGACTACACACTATTGTTAATAACACAAAGGCAATCCACATATTGGCCTACAGAGAAAAACCAATTAATAGCAATAACTATGCCACTCTAGCAATAGCAACAAAATCAGCAACAATAATAGTGTCAAAAACAAACTGGATTTTGAAATACTGTAAGAACCAATAATGTATCACCCTTAACCATAGAAGAGATCTATAATTATAAACACTGAGACAAACCAAATATTGACATACAGTAAACATCTACTAAATGCAACAACTATACCTCCACTGACAAAAGGAAAGAATTCAGTAGTAATAGCACGGAGTTAACTATCTGAAGATTAATAAAGCTTAATGGTTATACTAATAAAGATAGAGGAGGGCCAGGGATTTAGCTCAGTGGTTTCGCCGCCTGCTGTGCAAGCACAGGGACCCGAGTTCGATCCCTGGTACCAAAAAAATAAATAAATAAAGATAGAGGAGATAGATGAACAGGAGAATTAAAAAAGTAAAATTTGAAAAATTAAGCAAAGGAAGATGAGAAGGAAGAAAAAAAGTGAGATAAATGATCCTACTAAGGAGTAAAAGGAAATTAATAGAATTACAGAAAAGCCAGGCCAGGCATTTAGCTCAGGCACATAGTGCCTGCCTCAAAAATGCAAGGTCCTGAGTCCGATCCCCGGTACCAAAAAACCCCAAAAAGCACACACACACACACAAAACAAAAAAAAAAAGAATTACATAAAAGTTACAGCAAAGAACAGAGAAGAAAAAGAAAAAAATGGAAAAATAAAAAGAAACACTAAGAAAAATAAAAATTTAAAAGGAAAATAATCCCAAATCCTCCAAAACCAATGGAAAAAAAATGACTTAAAATTCCTCTAGCTAGACATGGTGGTGCCTGCCTGTAATCCCAGCACTCAGGAGGCTGAGGCAGGAGTATCGCCATGAGTTCCAGGCACCCTGTGCTACATAGTAAGTTCAAGGCCACCCTGGATTACACAGCAAGACCCTGCCTCAAAAACGAACAAATCAAAACAAAAATTCCTTTGTATTTTTGAATGAGTGATTTCTTTCCAGGATCTGCAGTCTTGGAATCCAGCCAGTCATGGTTTTCTCCACCTAGGTTTATGGCCTGTGTGTTTGTGAGGTGCACCCCCTCCCCAGGCCTCTCTGTCTGTACACTCAAGCCTGTGGCAACCATCCAAGCCAAGGCATATCCTTGCTCATTTTGGTAGATGGAGAAAGCAATCAGACTACTGATGTGGAGGGGTGAAGGTTCAAGCAGTCCCCTGGATTTAATGCTAACACATTTAGATCCATCTGCTCCTTTTTTTTTTTTTTTTTTTCTGGTACTGGGGATTGAACTCCGGACCTTGCGCTTGCTAGGCAAGCAGTGGAACCACTGAGCTAAATCCCCGGCCCTTAGATCCATCCATCTGCTTTTGAAAGCCAAACATGCCACGCCTGGCTTCTCACCACAGAAGGCAGGCCCCCATGTCTTTCCCTGCCTGAGCTTAAATTTCTCAGGAGGTCTGCCCACACCCTCCTCTCTGTGATTATCTGTTAGGGCTGTCTCTTACCCAGTGACTCTAGTAAGTTTAACCCTGGAAATCCTGAAGTGAAGTTGTTCTGTATCTCAGTTTTAAGCATTTAACCCCTTCCCAAAATGGCTCCGGATTAAACTCTCTCAGATATGGTAGGTACTGCACTGGATTTCTTTGCCAATTCTAGCTTGCTGTATGTATGACAGGAGTCACTTTCAGAGTAAAACCTCACACTATTTTTGCAGTTTACTATAGCCAGGGGCTTTTCTTGGCATTGCTGGCCTCATCCACTTTTTCTCCCTGGAGCTGCCAACACACTCTGGGCTTACATTCTCTTCCCAGGCATTGGCCTTGTCCATGATGAGGTCAGTTGGTTGGTTGGTGCCTCTGCTGCCCCTTGCCAAGGGGAAACAAAATGCAGAGTGGGCTTGGAATTGACTGGGAGCCATGGCCAAAGCACAGAATCCTGTGAATGGACATTTGGACTGTTTGTGGTGTTGGGCTATTTTTAATGAAACAACTAGTAACATTTGCATATAATATACAAGGCAGGCGGGGGAACCACTGAACTAAATCCCCCATCCATTTGCATATAATATGTTACATAAAAGTAATAACAAAGAGTTCATTTCTGGGTTACATGAAATGTGTACAGCACTTAGCTTTGTAAGAAGCTGTCAAACTGTTTTTCCAAAGTGATTGTCATGGGTATCATGTTGAATTCTCACCAGCAATTCCTGCATTCAAATCCTCACTAACTCTAGGTACTGTATCTTTTTTATTTTAGTCATTCTAATGGATGTGTATTGGTATTTTATTGTTTTTGTTTTGTTTTTGCTGTACTCAGGATTGAACCCAGGAAGTGCTGGGCTACAACCCCATCCTTTTTTTATTTTTTTGATACAAGTTCTTGCTAAATTGCTCAGCTTGGCCTCAAATCCTTTTGCATCAGCCTCCTGAGCAGCTGGGATTATGGGCATGTGCCAGTGTTGCCTACTCTTATTGTGATTTAAATTTGCATTTCCCAGTTCAATAATGATGTTGATCATGTTTTCATATTCATATTGACGTGCACGCATGTGAGTGTGTGTGTGTGTGTGTGTGTGAGTGTGTGTGAGTTAGTTACTGTGGATGGAACCCAGGGCCTTTGGACTGGGCTACATCCTCAGTCCTTTTTTATTTTTGATTTTAATACAAGGTCTTGATCAGTTGCTAAATTGCCCAGGCTGTCCTTTAATTCACAGTCCTTTTGCATCAACATCTTGAGTGCTGGGATTATAGGCATGTGCTACCGTGCCCAGCCATATTAGTATTTGTATATCTTGATTTGTGAAATATCTTTTCAAATCTTTGCCAGCTCTATAAATTGGATTGTTGAAGTTGAGAGTGTGGCTCAGTGGTACAGCACAAAAGGCCATGAATTCAATCCTCAGCAAAAAAAAACTGGGTTGTTGATCTTAGTATTGAGTTATATGAATTTTTCTTTTTTCTTTTTTTTAAGATAGAAAAATATTTATTAAGCTCTTTAATAAATTATGTGCACACAGTTTGAATTTTTCTAATCAAAAGTATTGTAGGCTGGGGATTTAGCTCAGTGGTGCCACCGCCTGCCTCACAAACACAAGGTCCTGAGTTCGATCCCCAGTACCAAAAAAAAAGAGTATTCTATTGTGCATATTTTCTCTTGGTCTCCATCTTCTGTTTTTCTTTATGACATCTTTTGAAGAGTAGAACTTCTTTGTTTTTTTATGGTACTGGGGATTGAACTCAGGAACTTTGCACTGAGCTATACCCCACACTTTTAAAAATATTTTTTATTTTGAGATAGAGACTCACTAAATTGCTAAGTTGCACAGGCTGGGCTAGAATTTACAGTCCTCTGCCTGAGCCTCCTAGAATGTTGGAATTACAGAGCTACATCACTGTCTAGCTTGATATTTGTCTTGAGTGTTGCTTATTTTGCTTAATATGATGATTTCCTTTATCCACTCATCTGTTGATGGATACTTTGCCTGGTTTCATCTCTTGACTATTGTGAATTGTGCTGCAGCAAACATGGGTAGGAAGGTATCTTTAATTCCTTTTTGCTGTCTTTAATTCCTTTGGTTATATACCAAGGGGTGGTATAGCTGGATTAAATGGTAACTCTTTTTAATTTTTTGGTTTTTTTGGTACCGGGGATCGAACTCGGGTTCTTGAGTTTTGCACAGCACAGCAGGAGGCGAAACCACTGAGCTAAATCCCGAGCATTTGTTTGTTTGGCTTTTTTTTTGTTACCGGGGATCGAACTCCGGTTCTTGTGCTTGCGCAGCAGGCAGCGAAACCACTGAGCTAAATCCCTGTTTGGCTTTTTCAAGACAGAGTCTCTCTATGTAGTTCAGGCTGCCCTGAACTCACTATGTAGCACAGGCTGGTCATGAACTCACTTGGATTCTCCTGCATGCTGGGATTACATGTGTGCACCACCACACCCATCTGGGGGTCGCATTTTAGAGCTAAACTATAACAGAGGCTTTTTTCCTCCACCGTATATTTTTGGCTTTTTATCTAGAATCAGGTGGCAGTAGTTGTATGGGTTTGTTTCTGTGTACTCTATTCCATTGGTCTATGTGTCTTAATTTTTTTTTTTTGGTACCGGGGATCGAACTCCGGTTCTTGTGCTTGCGCAGCAGGCGGCGAAACCACTGAGCTAAATCCCCAGCCTTAACTTTATATTTTTGAAGATATTGTGAATGGAACATTTTCCTGATTTCTTTCTCAGCTAATTCATTATTGGTGTACAGAAAAACTGTATGTTGACTTTAGGTCATGTATGTATCTTATTAAAATCATTCTTAGGGGCCGGGGATTTAGCTCACTGGTTCTGGCACCTGCCGCGCAAGCGCAAGGTCCTGAGTTCGATCCCCATTACCAAAACAAAAAAATCATCCCTGAGTGTTTTACTTTATTTTATTTTGGTACGGGGGATCGAACTTGGGACCTTGCACTTGCAAGGCAGGTGGCAGAACCACTGAGCTAGATCCCCGGCCCCATATTTTATTTTTGTATTTTTAAAATTTCTATTTTCTAGTATTTCATTACTGTACAGTATATAAAATAGAATTTATCCTGCATTGTTGTGCCCTTGTTTTGTTTTCAGTATCCTACTTGTATATTCCTTAGGAATTTCTTTTTTCTTTATATATGATCTAGTCTTTTGCAAATAAATACATTTTTTTCCAGGCTTTATGTCTTCCATTCCTTGTCCTTTCACCTTATCTCTGAATCCTTATTCTTTGTTTTTTTGGTACCGGGGATTGAACTCAGGACCTTGCGCTTCCATGGCAGGCGCCAGAACCACTAAGCTAATTCCCCGGTCCTCTGAATCCTTATTCTTGACCTAGGTGACATTTGGTTCACATTTCTTGTTTGCTAATAATAATAATGGGAGTTATTTCTTGTTTATCTTTTTCTTTTTAGTACCAGGGATTGAACTCGGGTCTTTGCGCTTTCGCGGCAGGCTGCAGAATCACTGAGCTAAATCCCCGGCAAACTATGGCAGTTATTTCTGTGGACCTACTATGTGGCAAATATTGCACTAGGCCCCCTGCATATACTATTTTATATAATTCTTTTTCTTTTTTTTTTTTTTGAGACAGGGTAGTTCAGACTGGCCTCGAACTCACTATGTAGCCCAGGCTGGCCTTGAACTCACAGCAATCCTCCTGCCTCAGCCTCCCGAGTGCTGAGATTACAGGCATGCATGCGCCACCATGCCTGCCTATTTTGTATAATACCTCTTATCAGTTGTTGAAGAACAAAAACAGAGGCTCAGAAGGAACACATGATTTCCCAAGATTGTTTGGCATTTGGTGTGTGTTGGACCTGGGATTTGCACCCAGGGATATTTGGTTTTTGGGCAGAATTGGCCTTTTAAGGAGACTCTGCTGGTGTGAGGTCATACTGATGAGAATAGCCCTCTCCCAGAGTCCGTTGTATGGGGTGATGGGAAAACAGAGACTCTTAGAAAAATGTCATGTTCCTGGCTACCCTCTGCACTGCTGTGGTTCCAGCTGGCTGTGGAGTTACTTCACTTTTGTCGTGTTGGTGGAAGAAGTTAATAGGCACAATCCCCGTCTGGGTCCTAGTGCCTTTCCCTGTGTGGTGACTACGTCATCCAGGCTCTTCTGGGAAGGGGTATCATGGGGACCTCAGCTGTAATCAGGGCTGGGCAGCCTGAGTCAATGGCCTTGGAGGGAGCGATTCGGCTTCTCAGGATCCCATTTCAGTTGGCTGCCGAAGACTTACTGTCACTGTCTTGCAAGGTCACTTCTAGCGTCACTGTCTGTCTCTGAGCCCATGGGGCTGGCTGAGCTTTGCAAGCCCTGCCTGAAAGGCAGGGCCAGGGAGAAACTTGGCAGCACAGCCAGTGACATCAGCACTGATGCTGCCTGGGAGAGTCAGATGGGATTTTGGAGAGGAATCAGTGGCTGCAGACCTCGGTCTCCTGGCTGGCCCTCTGGACACAGCTGCTTTGATTGTTTCTCGGTATCTCTTTTATGGGTCACTTCTTCTGGGCTTCAGACTGTCCTCTTAATGAGGGGCCCGCTGCAGGCCCCAGAAAGAACTGCCCTTGTCAGCAGGTTAGTGCTTTCACCAAGAGGAGTCACCTGGCACCAAATCAGATTACTCAGTGGCACTCTACCCAAACATGCCCTGATCTGAGTCCAGGAAAGTTGTGCTGGCTGTCAGGATGGAAAGGTGAAGGTCGGGGCTTGTGTGGGGTGGGTGGGGAGGTTGGCTAATTTTTATTGTTGTTTCTGGGAATTGAACTCAGGGCCTTGTACAAGCTAAGCATGAGCCATACCACTGAGCCCTTCTCCTAGCCCCTGGTCTAATCTTCATTTTCTAGGTAACTAGCCAACTTCTGTCAGGCTCGTCACTGTCACATTGTTTTGCCCATGCTTGGGGACCTCTGCCCAGGTTCCTGTTGGACTGCCATCACTTGCATGAAAGGCTTGGGGCCCCATGAGCATGTGTGTGCTGGCAGGTGTGGCACACATTTCCCAACAAATGGGGAGGGAGAGTGCATCCGTTCCTGATGGCAGCTGTACTGGGTATGTGTCTCCTGAAGTCTCTCTTGTCCTCCCTGCCGCTGCCTGATTATTCCAGTTGCTTCTACATCTAGATGATCTTATTGCTAACCTTACTCCTAATTTTAAAAAGTGCTAATAAGCTAAGGCTTTTTCTGGCTGCCAGAAGCCCACAGTAAACATGACATGTGGAGAAACTGTAAAAGTTAAGGGTGAAAGATCATGTAGCTCCAGAATCCCCTCGGGGCCCCTCCTGGCCTCAGTGAGTATAAGTCACCCAAAGCTGGCTGCTTGGCAAGTGCTGCTGTAGGACAGGGCGGCAGGGCACTGGTAGTTAGCTCCTGTCCCACACTGTGGCTTACGTGGGCCTGTTGTGTTCCACACTAGTTGCCCAGTCCTGCAATGTAACTTACATGATTTTCTCTTCTTTTCCTAGATGCCGTGACTGTGCAGACTTGCTGGGGTTTGTCCATGTTGGGGAGGAACCTTCCTTTCGGGGGTGACCACGTTCATCTGGGCATGACTGCACTACCCTGGACCCATGGACTTGAAGGTGAGGAAGCATCTGGTGAGCCCTGCTTTGGTGCCATATGGCTGTCCCTGGGGTGTCTCTGTTGGGCTGTCCCCTCCTAGGTTCGTTGGGAATCCTCATCTGGGTTTTATATCCAAAGTGAAAGCGAGTGTGGCTCCGAGGCATGGGGATATGACTGTGACTCCTGTGAGGGTCGTACTGCTTGTTTGGGAAAGACAAAGGATGAAGGGCAGATCTGTTAACACAACTGCACGGCAGTGGGGTTTCAGATTCGGGTTATCCTGAGCCAGTCTTCCACTTCTTGCCCAGAGGTGTGCAATTTAGTTTGTTTGCTCTGTGTTAAGGCTGTGCCCCAACTTGCTGAGCCATGTGGAGGGTTCCTGGGCACCCTATCTGTGGGTAGAGATGAGCTTGCTGTCAAACTCCAAACACAGCTGCCTCCTCAGCCGGAGGGAGCAGCCTGGAGGTCCTGTCTGTGAGACTGGCCTGGGCTCCAGGTGCACCATCTTTGGATGGAGGTAGATTTGTCAATCAGAATATTCCTCTCCCATGACAAAGACTGCCCCGACAAAGTCACTGTGTCCCTAACGTGGCTTCTGCATATCCCCCCCGCACCATAGGCCTGTCTGCGCACCAGCCTCCATTCACGTGGCTGCTGACAATGGGTCAGTGGCTCTGTGCTACCTGGTAAAACCTGGAGTATATGAGGCCTCACATTGTGGTCCTTCCCAAGGGCCCAGCGTCACAGCCTGCCTTGCCTTTTACCTCAGATGGTTCTGTATTCTTCTGGGTTTGGGCACGTGTACCATATTGAGGTTGTTCCCTCTAAAATTGCCCCATTCTTTGCCCCAGCAAAGTTTTCTACCCTTTTTTCAAGACCTAGTTCAGGCATTATCTTTGTCAAGTGAGTCCTCCAACCTCCAGAGATCCCTGCTTTCAGCATTCATGGTACCTCCACCATCATGCCTGCTATACTCTAACAAAGCAATGTGGCTCTTTCATTGTATTTCAACATCCCTGGAGCCCAACACAGAGCCTGGCATATAGCAAAGGCTTAGTAAATATTTATGGACTTAAACTTCTGGGGAGTGATTTACCTGCTAAAGGGAGCTGTGGGCTTTTGATGGTGCCTGACTGACTGCAGCCTGTTCACCTTCAGGCTCCCTGTGCCTCTGAACACAAGCCTGTGGACTTGAACTTGAAACAAGTGTGTTCAGCCTCCTGTTCATAACCACCTCTGGCTCCTCTGCAGGTGTCTATCCTAGCAGTGATAGGCCTAAAGGGAAAACTACGCTTATCTCCCTCCTAGCCTGGGTGCAAGGCTGTTCTATATGGCAGTAAATGCTGTGCACTACTCAATTCAGGGAGCACCCCAAGAAGCTCTGATGTGCAATGCAGTGATCTGCCTAGGTGGGGCTGCCTGCCCCTAAACAGAGGACAGTGTTGTCCTGATTCCAGCCTGTTGCTGAAGCACCAGTGGCTAGTACTGTGTATTGGGGAAATAAAGTTCTGTGATTGCAGGGGATGGCTTTTCCCTAGAGCCCAAGGGAGAAGCCATGAGAACCTGCTGGGTACCTCTCAGGGCCATTTTTCCTGGAGGATTTTTGTGCATCCTCATCTTATTGAATACATGAGTCCTGAACCAGAAACCCTCATCAACATCAGCAGCAGCCATATTGATGGAATATTGACTTCGAGTTGGTAGGGCTGGGGAGGTGGCCCCTGGCTCAGAGAGGTTTGTAGTCTAGTTGAGGAATGGATAGCACAAGCAATTCATCAATAGGCCCGAAGGAATTTCTACCTGTGTATGTTCCTTTTACCATCAGGGTTTGTACAGATTATCCCATGGCCCAGGACAGTGGCCCAGTCAGAGGGATCTTGGAGAAGTAGGATTGGGAGTAGCTGGCATGGTGACAATTGATGGTCAGGTGGGGTCTGGCTCCCTGGCTTGGCCCAGGATCAATTTTGCTATTGCTGGATGATTTTCAGCACCCAGCTTTCCTCTCTTTCAGACCTACCAGCTCTCAGCCTCCCGTCCAGCCCAGGTTGGATGTGCTACAGCAATGGTGGCTTGGGCTCCTGCTCCTGAGATGCTCCTCTTTCCCATCACTGAAGCGGGCCCTGTGGGAGGGGAGCAGGAGAGGGAAACGTCTGCATTGAGGTCTGCATGATACCTGGGATAGGCCTTCCATGCTGTCACTTCCAGGGCCTGCCACAGAGAAGGGGCTTGGGAACAGGAGTCCTTCTCTGGGCCACAGCCTATGTTCCTCACAGTGGCTGGCATAGAAACTGACCCCGCCCACCTCCTTTTCCTGCTTCCCCACAGAAACTTCCTGCCCTTAGCCTCTGGATCGCCCCACCCCTCCTTTCTGTCCCCATTCAGCTCTGTTTGGCAGGGGCCCCACAGGGAGCTGCCAGAGCAGCTAAGGGGGAGGGAAGAGGCTGGCTTGTACTGTAGAGACTCGCTCTTCCCCTCCCTGCAGCTCAAGATGTTGTCGTCCGGGAGACTGAGGGCCCTGGAGAAATGCGCTCAGCCTCCAGCCCGCTCTCCAGCTAGAGGACCATTAGGCTATCTCCTGTCCCTGGGGTGTTGTAGCCTCATTCTTAGGATGGCCTGGCCATCACCAGAGAAATTCTATGGCCTCTCCATGCCTTGGTTCTTCCTTCTCCCAAGATGCCTGTGCTGAGAGCTTTCCTTAGGTCAAACTCCTCCCAGAGCCATCCCTGTTTGGTGCCCTGGGAAGGAGCCCCACGTGCTGGCTGCCCCTTTCTGCCTGGGAGGTGAGGGCCCAGGTGTACTCAGGTAGCCCCTGGTCCTGAGAGCTCTTGGGTGGGTATGTCTAAATGTGGCTGTTCTCTTTATCCATCAGTTTAGTGGGGTCCCTGGCTGGGAGGTGCTGGAATCTTCAAAGAGCCCTCCGTTCAGCTGGCTCTGCCCACTGTCACTGGATTCTTCCTTCCTCCAGCTTCCTGGCCCTCTGCTTGGCCTCCTAGAAGTCACTGCTGGAGGCTTCTCAGTGGCCAGTGCTCCCCCTCTGTGCAGGATGTGTTGCTATTAATAACATACTACTGTAGTCCCCTTCCCTGCTTCCTGCAGCTCCTAAGTGTGAAAAGAGCTGCTTTTGGCTTGTCTCCATGCTGGGAGCCTCGGAGTGATTTGGGGAGCTCTCACAGATGGTGGGCTCACCTACCAGGGGGCCACTAACCTTGTCCGGTGACCTGGGGGCAGTGGACGGGTAGTTTGGGAAGAGAACTGGTACTTATCTACCCCAGGGGATAGCTGGATACCAGTGGATGTGCTCGGGGCCCAGGCTCTTTGCAGCTTCTGCCGTCTTTCCATCTGTCTGCACTCGAGCTGCACATAGTCCCTCTCCTCACCCTTCAGTGGCCTCTTCTGAACAATGAGCCAAGCTCCTGGACATCTGGCAGAGCGTTGGGCAAACTTTCTCCTCTCAGTCCTCCTTTCTCCTTTCCTCCCTCCCTCGGCCCCTCCCTCCTTCCGTCCCTCCCTCGCTCCCTCCCTCCCTCCCTCCCTCGGCTGCTGTTGCAGCCTGCCTCTACTGCCTGCTGCCTCCTCCCTCCCTGAATCTGCAGCGTGACTGGAAATAGGCTGAATTAATCAGCAGATTGAAGCTGTGCTCTGCTGCACCCGATTCTCAGCAGCACCTTCTCTGCAGCTCCTCCTCCTCGTTCACACACGTTTCTCTCCTGTCTTCTCACACCCTCTCTCTCTGTTCTGCCTCTCCCCCTCTTTTTGAGGGTGACATTGGAAGTTACTGTAGCTGATCACTCGTGGCTCAGGCTCTGCCCCATGCTCTTTAAGCAGGCAGAGCTATGGATGCCTCACCAGGCCAAGCCCAGCACAGTGAGTATGCCAGCTTGGTTTCCTGTTTCTCTTCATGCTTCCTTCCCTGCTTAGTGAGGGAGTCTTTGGGTTCATGGTTGCCAGTGGAGTCCTAACGATGAGCTGAATGGGAGGCAGCTAGAATGAGCATGATGCTACCAGAATCTTGGAAGGAGATTGGGAATGAGAGCCGAAAAGTGGGTCTTAGAGCTGTCAGCTGGGTGCCCGAGTTACCTAGAAGAGGCCTGGTGCTCAAGCCTCCCCGAAGGGCATCCTACCAAGGGCTGCTAGGACCCAGGTCCCCAGGCACACAGGTAACAGAAGCTTGGGGACCAGATGCCAGCCCTTCTCGGGGCCAGTGAAGGGGCCTTTCCCCCTAGACCACAGAGATCACTGTGCCAGGAGCCATCAGGGTTGGAATGATTGCCCAGGTGTTGGTGGCTGCAGGAGGGTGGGGAAGAAGGTGAATGAGAGTGGTAAGATGGGCTCCAGCCTGGAAAGTGAGGTAAAGAAGCAGCTCAGCTTTGCCTTCGATTCACCTAGCTGCAGATGTGTCCCATTGTGTCAGACTCAGAAGCATAGACGGTGGCTGAATCTCCTCAGTGACTGGAGCTTGGTTGAGTTCAGCTTTGAGTCCCCTCTCTGCTCCCACTGACTAAGAAGGTTGTGATGGGGGGAACTAGAGAAGGAGCCCCTAACTGGTGGTTATGTGTTGTCAAGAAGCCTTAGGTCAAGGTCTAAATTTATAACTCAGCCTAGGAGCCTTGATTCTGTTGTCTCTGATACAAAGAAAGCCATTGCTTTGTGAGAGAGGGGGTCTGCAAGGATGGGGGCTGCGGGCAGGGGGCTTTCGTTCTGAGAAACTTGGCTAAGGTGGGTGTAGGAGAGGTCAGGTATCAGCTTTTGGAGGGCTAGTTAGACTCTCCAAGCTTTGCACCTTGACAGTGGCTCCTGCTTAGTGGCAGATTCCTATGAATGATTTGGAGGACAGAGTTCTTTCACTCCCACATTCCCAACCCTACCAGCACCCTCCCCTTGGATGGCAGAACAGAAAGAACAAGCCCAGCTTGCACGGTGTTAAAACTTCCTCCCAGCCTCGAGCCATTCTCTGCCTTGGTCCACTTGAGCCTGAGCACTTAGAAAAGCAGGCGGGGGCTGGCTCTACCTGGAAAGCTTCAGTGTCCTCTTTCCTGGCCCTGCTGGGGTAGAGCCCTCATTCCTGGCCCCAGGAATGTCTTTAGAGGTACCTGGCAGTAGAGTAGGGGGGAGCTATTAGAATGTGGGTATCAGGCAGCATCTCTTGTTACCTTTGGGTGCTTAAGGCCAGGTCCAATCTTTCCTCACCCCTCCCCCACCCGCTAGTAGACATGAAAAGCAGACCTCAGACTACTGTGTCTACTCAGGTTCTTATTTCTCAGATAATAACTTGGTATGAGGATGCCCAGGCACACGGGTACCCCACCTAACTCTACTGAGAAGGGCTGGCAGAGACTGCTCCTCACCCACCCACTCTGAATCTCCCTCAGAAAGAAGGCAATATTCCACCAAGCTGCTTAGCTCTGGTTCTTCTGTCACTTGGGGAAGAACTGAGGCAGGATGAGGAAAAGCAGTGCTTTGACTCCTGCTGCAGAGGAGTGAGCTGAACAGGCTTGGCAGTTGGGCCACTCTGTTGAAGGCCAAGTGCTCACCACAGGGCCAGCCTGTGTGGGCAGGCGCTTCCTTCGGGCAGCATGTAATTACAGAATGGCTTTTTTTCTTTCTGTTGTGCTGTCTTTAATCCCCTGTCTGCAGTCAGGGCCTCTGGCCAGACATAACATGCGGGGGCAGATGCATACAGACAGCTCTGCAGGTCCTCTGCCCGGGAGCATCTGCCACCCTCTGGCCTGTGCCTTACCCATCTGGAGAGGAACAGGGTGCCTGGGGAGGGGAGAGCAAGAGAGCAATTTCGGCTGGACAGCCAAGGAGGTCCTGGGTGTGGTGGTGGCTAGAAGGAGGCAGCAGATGTGTGTCATCAGGACAGCCACTGTGCCATCCAAGGGAGTCAGTGAGTGCTCTGGGTCTGCAGGCCTGGCCGAGGAAGAATGCCTCCTTGCCCCTTTTTAGCCTTTTCTCTGCCTTGATGGAAGCTGTTCTTTCTTAGCTATGAGGTCCCCACACCATCCCAAGCAGCTTCTCGGGTAGTCCTGCAGCCTGGTGTGGTTTTCCCAACCCTTCTTTCTTCTGTTCAGACTCCTTCTCTTGGGTGTGCAGCCCTCCAGCTCAGCTGGCCAGTCCTTCCTGCCTCCAGTGTGTTTTCCCTTTGGTCATTTCTGGAGGTGTGGCCCAGGCCCAGCCATCCTGTCCATCCCACAAGCTCTTAAATCCCTCTGGAGAGGAAGGCTGGGCCCAAGGGGAGGAGGGTCAGTGTGAGGGAAGGTGCTAGGGGCCTGGGCTTCCCAACCTGGCCTCAGATCCTCTTCTTCTCTTACTGGGGTGGAGGTGGGAGGATCCGGCATCACCACCCTGACCCAGTCCTATAGATAGGAGCTCATGGGCTCTTCTTCTCTTCTCTTCTGTCTTCCTCCATTTGAGCCTTCCTGAAGTCCTCCTCCTTCCCATGTCAGGAGCTCTGGGATACTGTGGACAGACTTAGCTTGCCTGACATTCATTTGTCCTGAGGACAAATACCATCTGAGGAAGCCCAGGATCCTCCAAAGGGAGGTGGATGCTTTGGAATACAGTATTTACCAGGCTACGTTGTAGGCTTCCTGCCCAGAGGTCATTTCTTCCTGAGCTGAAATGACCAGTTTATCTCCAGTGGGAAGAAGCAACTCTTACCTCCATAATCCACCAAAACCATAGTAGAGAATGGGATTAGGTGAGATTTAGGTCAGGGTGCCGGAAATCTTGGGGCTGAGTCCATTCTGGAAGCCAAGGCAGCTGGCAGCAGATAACACTGGGGCTCCACTCAGGTGTGTGACACTGGGACCCTGCAGCCCCTCAGAGTTGTGGAGGTGCCCAGGCCAGACAGCCAGAGAAGAGGCACCTGTGGAAGCAGGCAAGGATGAGGAAGTGCAGAACATCAGCAGACAAGGCCAGGACAGGCCCCTGGAGAGGGCAGATCTGTGGGTCATCAGACTGGAAGGAGTGGAGGGGAGGACAGGGAATCAGGTGGCATGGTGGCCCAGCACCACAGCCGGGGCCTGGAGTCCTCAGTAGATAGCAGTGAGTTCCTTTCTGGTGCCTCAGATCTAGGAATTGGCTGCTCTTACTCAGGAACTTTTCCTGATGGAAGTGCCCATCACTGAGGCAGAAAGACTGCTTCTTCAGGCACTGGCTCTTGGGCAGGGGGAGGTATTGTTTGTTTTTGCACCCCATGGCTGGGGATTTGTACATCATATTCAGCCTGGCATCAGCTAAACCCATGGAAGTTTTGATTCAGCAGGCCTAGGCTAGGACCTGGACAGGCAGGGTTTTGAAAACTCCAGGTGATGTTATTGCAGATTTTGGGTTGATAGCCAGCTGGCTATTTGTCACCACAGTTAGCTGGCATGGACAGGGATGGTCCCGGGTGACTTGGGAACCTGATACGTTGCCTTGAGGGACCTCACAGCCAGGCTGCTCCCTGTTGAGACTCTCCCCCTCCTAGCTTCCCCTTCTTGGACTTTAGCCCTTCATTTCCCTCTGTCTACCCTGCACCCCCAGTTTGCCAACTGTTGTACATTTCTGGAGTGATCTCAGCCACAGTAGTGGACATACCTACCACCGAGACACTTAAAACTCCTACATTTCATCCCCAGCCTGACCTGCTCACAGTGTAGACCTGTGACCTGCCTCTCAGCTGTTTTCGCAGGAAATGGGAGTCAGGATGTCGAAACCCAAACTCGCTTCCAACGGCCTGCCAGAGTCACCTCTTCTTCCACACAACTGCTTACCCAGTGGCCTCTGCAATATCCCAGTCTGTGGCTTTCCCCACCCCACTTCATGCTGTCCTTCCCACTCCCAGCCTCTACCTTCCCCAGGGTAACACCCCATACAGACACCCTAGCCAGGGTAAGTGCCACATCAGCTGACACCCTTTACCTTTAAAGTCCAGTCCAGACCCACATGCCAGTTCTATGAGGCTCTTGGGACCTGCGACCTCCCAGCTCCCTGCTGTTCCTTCCCCAGGCCTTGCTATTCCAGCGAGAGTACTAATGCCTGGCCAGGAAACATTCGCCACCCTAGACAACTCTTGCTTTTTCAAGACAACCCAAAATGTCACCCGCTCTGGGACATTTTCCCAAAACCCAGGGCTGCACTTCAGGGAGAGGTTTGTATTCCGATGGCTCCTTGGCAACCTGGCTCTCAGCCTGCATCTTATGGCATTGTGATTATAGATGTACATGTCTGGCTCCCCCACTAGACTGCAGATTCCTTGAAAACAGGTACTGAGTTCTACCATCTCCACATGCCCTCCCCACCAAACCACTAAAGATGGTGCCTGGTGCATACGAGCTTAGTGAATACCTGCTGAATGAATGAGTGAATAAATGAACCTGCGAGTAGCTTCACTGATCCTAAGAACATGTTAGTCAAAAAACAAAACAAAATAAACAAAAAACAAAGCAACAACAACAACAAAAAAATAAATTAAAAAAAGGACTGGGGAGGTAGCACAATCCCTGTCTATGAGGTGCAAAGACAAACAGTGGTCCCCCAAGAGGCAGTGCCTGAAGAAGCAGCCAGTCTTTCCATCTCAGTGTGCACTCCCATCAGGAAAAGTTGCTGGGATGGATGGATGGATGGATGGATGGGGCTGAGGGTATAGTTCAGTGGTAGGTTAGCATGTGCGAGGTCCTGGGTTCTATAGCAAATACTGCAAAAAAGAAAAGAAAAAAAATGGAGTTCTAAAAGACTGGCGCCTTTGAGGTCAATGGAAAGACAGGCAATGAGAGCAGGCTGAGTGGCAGCAGGTTGAGAGGTAAGTGAAAGGCAAGTTAGAAAACACTGAGTAGAAAAAGTGTTTTTTGGTTTTTTGTTGTTTTTTTTTTGAGACTGGGTATGAACTCAGGACCTTGTGGTTGTGCGGCAGGTGCTTTTTTTGGTTTTTAAACTTGGCTTTAAAGAGTACAGTGCTAGGGCCAGGGATTTAGCTCAGTGGTTTGGCCGCCTGCTGTGCAGGCGCAAGGACCCGAGTTCAATTCCTGGTACCAAACAAACAAACAAAAAAATAACTCACACCCAAAGAGTACAGGACTGTGGGCCAGGGATTTAGCTCAGTGGTTCCAGCGCCTGCCTCACAAGCACAAGGTCCTGAGTTCGATCCCCGGTACCAAAAAAAAAAAGAGTACAGGACTGTGCCCTTGAATGGTTTTAAATTTGGTGGTGATTTTACTATAGATACACCCTGAGGGTGAAGAGCTTGGGGAAGAAGGGAGGTGGAGGGCAAGCAGGGGCTTGGGTGGAGAGAAGGGAGGGTCCAGTCCTCACTGGATGCCCCATCTGGGCAGGGACCCAGGGCCTGGGGACATGCTGGCCACATCTATTTCCCTGCAGGGCGAGCCCCCCTTGGCCCTGGGCCTGTCCACATGGAAGGCCCTGAGTGTCCTGAAGGAGCAACTGGAGGCCGTGTTAGAGGGACACCTCAAAGAGCGGAAGAAACGACTTACGTGGAAGGTGAAGCTTCTTCACAGGCATTCCGAGCCTGGGTGGGATGAGAAAGAAGCTGGGGAGGCCCCTCCTTGGGGCTGCGATGTGCCCTGCCCACCTGGGTAGTGGGAGACCCAAGCAGGGCATATGAATAGTCAGAAGGAGCTGGGTGTGGTGGTGCACACCCGTAATTGCACTACTCTGGGAGCCTAAGGTAGGATGATCACAAGTTCAAGACCAGCCTGGACAACTTCGTGACTTAGTGAGACCTTGTCTTGAGATAAAAAATTTTAAAAGAGCTGGAGGTATGGCTCATGTGAATGCCCTGGGTTCATTCCCCTGTGCTGCAAAAAGGAAAAAAAAAAGGAAGTCGAGGTTCCTTCTCAGAGGAGCCCAACATACTGGACCCCAGCCAAGGTCAAAGGGATGGGTCCAAGATAGCCACGGGGACTCACTGGGGAGGTGAGGGGCAGGGGAACCCGGCAGATGAGAGCTGGACGGGCCACCCACTGCCTTTCTGCCATTAACCCCCAGGAGGTGTGGAGAAGCAGCTTCCTGCACCACAGTAACCGCTGCTCCTGCTTCCACTGGCCTGGGGCCTCGCTCATGCTGCTGGCTGTGCTGCTTCTACTGGGCTGCTTTGGGGGCCAGCCAGCCGGGAGGTAAACAGCACCCCACAGACTTCTGTCAGTGCCCCACTCTGTCTCCCTTGGACTCTCCAAGGCTCTGAAGAGGCTGTTGTGCCTGAGCTGTTGCCACAGTGGGCTACTGGGTGTGTGAGACTCTCCTTGGTCCCTTGAGTCCCGAGTCAGATGAGACACTCCTTCCAGAAGGGACTGGGTGGAAAGGGGGTGTCTTGGACCTGGGGGCTGGGAGCAGGGAGGGTCTTTACTCCCTGGAATTACACCTTACACCCTGCATCCCAACACTAGCCATGGGGTGGAGCTGGTCAATGCCTCCGCACTCTTCCTGCTGCTACTTCTCAACCTTGTCCTCATTGGGCGGCAAGATCGGCTGAAGCGCCACGAGGTGGAGCACAGGCTCCGGGGGATCATTGACCAAATCCAAGGTGAGGCAAGAGCCAGGTGTGTCAGTGGGAAAGGCACCCTGCGACGTGTCAGAACCCTGAGACTCCACGCCGGTGCCCAGCACCTGGGGATGGCCTACCGTCAGTGTTGCAGGGGCCGTCATCATTGGCAGAGTTGGAAGGGTGTCTTGCCCTCTCTTGAGCAGGGCAGTGCAGACTGTGGTGCAGCTGTGGGCACCTAGGCAGTGGCCTGGGAAGACAGGAAGCTGATGGTGTCACTGTGGGCTTACAAGCTGGCAAATGTTGGGAGACAGACAGAGAAGACCCTGTCTCTTGACAGAAGGGCAGTTGAGATGTCCTCTTCCAAGTCTGTCCAGTCTGGTGGTACTGGGCTGGGGAAAAGGTGGGAAGGTGGACCAGGGTAGCTGAGATGCCTGCAGGAGTCAGGGTTGGGCAGGGAGTTGGGAGCTCAAGATGAGTATCCTGGTGCCTAAAGGAGCGAGCCATTGCTCAATCCTCTGTCTAGCTGGCACTTATTAGGCTCCAGCTATCCATCATTACATTGGGCTCCTCGGAGAGCTTATGGTTCCTGCTTTCCAAGGGTGCATGGTGGTGTCAGAAGCAGCACCTGCTCTCAGGAGGCCTTTCTCTGACAGTTCTAGGCAGTGGATGTTCAAGGCCTAAGTGAGAATTTGTTCATTCATCCTGCAATGATTAATTGCAAACATAAGCTGGGGTCTGGGAGTACAATGATCGCTGAGAAAGATGAGTCTTGCTCTCCAGGAGCTTAGTCGCTTGCTCAGGAACCATCAGTGGCTCCCTCTTGCTCCTTCAAGCCATCTCAGATGCTGCCAGTGGCTTCCCAGTACCCCTGCCCTAGGCTCTGAGCTTCCTATCCAGCCTCTCTTCTTACTACTCATCCTCACATTATAACTACTCATCCTCCCTAGACCCTCCGTGTACCAACCTGCTCTGTGCTTCTGACCTATTCTCTGCCCAGTGAGCTCCCTCATTCACCTCTGGTGGACAAAATCTTTGCCAATCTTCCTGGCCACTCCCAGAAGCCTTCCCAGAAGCCCTGGCAGATAGGTTTGTTCCTGCTTCCGTATACTCCCGTGGTGCTGGGATGTTTGTTAACCACACTTAGCAAATATTTGCCTGGTTTGCAGTTGTCTGGCCATGCACCTCCTCTCCCCCACTATGCAGTAACTTCTCAAGGGCAGGGACTGTGTTGTCTGTGCCTTGTACCCTGCACAGCCCCTCAGCAAAGTGTGAAGTGTATTTGAGTGGAAAGTGTACAAAGATAAAATCTTCAGAGAATGAGAGCAGGTGGAAGTGGCTGGGCTAGGGATGGCTTCAGAGGGGAGGCATCATTGAAACGGGAAGCATTTGAATAATTGGGGTGGGAAGAAGAAAGCAGGCGGTGTCCCTTGGTGTGTGCTGGGCTGACTGGAGGGTGAGAAGGTTGTTTCTCTTTTGTGTTTCTCCTCAGATGCCCTCAGAAATGGCAAGGAGATCAAGTGGCCGAATGCCATGTATCCAGACCTCCACATGCCATTTGCTCCATCCTGGTCCCTGCACTGGGCCTACAGAGATGGCCACCTGGTCAACCTGCCAGTTAGCCTGTTGGTAGAAGGGGACATCATAGCCCTGAGACCTGGCCAGGAATCCTTTGCCTCCCTGAGAGGGATCAAGGTAACTGGAGGCTTCTCTTCGTCCTGGGAACTGTGGAGGCGGGGTGGGGGTGGGGGGACGACATCTGAAGGCCACTTGGGGCTCCCGGGCTCCATTCTAAAGCTTTCTGGCCAGCTTGGGGGCTTCGCAAGAATTCTCAGATGGAGCTGGAACCTCCTCCTCCTCGTGTTGTTCTTTCTTCTCTTGAATCCTAACCTTACATGGCCTGCCCTGATGGACTGTGGTAGTGGATGGTCCCTGACCCCTGGAGGTGTCTCCACTTAGCTGCCACTGTCCAGGAAGTGTGGCCTTGACAGCCCTTTCCTCCCTCTCGCCTCCCTTCACTGCTGACAGGATGACGAGCACATCGTCCTAGAGCCGGGAGACCTGTTCCCTCCTTTCTCTCCGCCACCCTCACCCCGAGGAGAGGTGAAGAAAGGGCCACAGAACCCTCAGCAGCACCGGCTCTTCCGTGTCCTGGAGACCCCTGTGATCGACAACATCAGGCAGGGAGGGGTGCCGCCTCGCTGTCCTCTCCCCCAGGCCCGCGAGGAGGCTGGCTGAGAGCAGGCCCCTCCTCAGGCTCTTCTCGGTCCAGGCCAAGAGTTTTTAGGCTGAGTGGTAGCCCCCACCCAGTCTGCTCTGAGGGGCTGGCTCTGGACATCTCTGCAGGCACCTCCCCCAGGGGACCTTTCAGCAAGGGCCAGGGCAGACCAGGGAGTTTGGGGGCTCCACAGTGCTCAGTGAAGCCCTGGCTGGCTGAGAGGCCCAGAGACTTTTCGAAGCACAGGATTCTGACCCTTTCCTCCGTTGGGGCTGAGGGTCGTCTCTTTCTGCAGATGGTGCCTGGACATGTCTCTGTCCCGCCCAGTCACTGCTCTGGACAACGAGAGGTTCACAGTGCAGTCAGTGATGCTGCACTATGCGGTGCCTGTGGTCCTGGTGCGTGAGCGGGGCTGCGGGGCAGGGGGGAGGGCCAGGCATGGGGGAGCCTCGGGGCTGGAGCCAGGTGAGTGTGAGAGCAAGCAGAGGCCTCAGCGTGAGCCTGCCAGGGGTGGCAAAAGCAGGGAGCCTAGAGGCCACCCCTCCCCAGGGAGGCGGCTAAGGCTGCACCTCCTGTCCCTGCAGGCTGGCTTTCTTATCACCAATGCCCTGCGCTTCATGCTCAGTGCCCCTGGGGTCACATCCTGGCAGTACACCCTCCTGCAGCTCCAGGCAAGTTTGGCTCTTTCCTCTCTGTTGCGCTTCTCTCACCTATGGGGCCTCTCATTGCTCCTCTCTGCAGCCTGACCTCTCCCCAGGCTTTAGCTTAAGAGTGCCTTAGTCCCTTCCTTCCCTTTTTGGCCCTGGGCAGCTGTTCTTTCCACCCAGGGGAGGGCCACATGGCAGGGCAGCTCTCCCCTTCTCCCTCTGGGCCAGCCAGCAGCTCTGTGGGAGCCTCCTGTGGTCTACTCCTTCCCAGGTGAATGGCATGCTGCCCATCCTCCCCCTGCTCTTCCCAGTCCTCTGGGTCCTGGCCACCGCCTGTGGAGAAGCTCGTGTCCTGGCACAGATGAGCAAGGCCTCACCCAGCTCCCTGGTAGGTGGTTCCAAGGCGTATGGGGGACAGTGGCAGGGAACTAGCTGAGCTGGCGAAGGAAGGGCAGACCTAGCCCCACCTTGGAGCCGCATGTTTGAGGCCCTGGGCAGCTCTCCAAGGCTCCAGCTCTTTCCATTCCAGACCTCTAGGCCAGGCCAGGCCAGGGTGAGGGTGGCATCTTCCTGACTCCTGCTGGTGGGGAGTCAGGACTGCCAGGTGCCTTCTTGTAAAGGGGCTGGGCGGCGGGTCTCCAGCCTGCCAGTGTGGAAGCCCTGTGAAGGCAGGCTTTCCTCACTCAGGCCCCTCCTTCTTTGTGCAGCTAGCCAAGTTCTCGGAGGACACTCTCAGCAGCTACACAGAAGCTGTCTCTTCCAAGGTATACTGACGGTGATAGATTCTACTGCAGTCCCCTAGGGCCATGAACTGCCACACCCTCAGGCTCTGTCTGGGAATGGCGAGCCTATTTATGGCCTTGAGTCTCCTGCCAGGCTCTTGTGCTCCACCCCCACCCACCCATCCAACATGGGCATTACCCAGGCCTGATCCCGTGACACAAGACACCGTGCCTCAGAACCCCAGCTTTGAGTTGCTCCCTGGACTTTTCCTGATTTAGGTCTCAGAGATGATCTCTGGGGAAAGAAGGCTCTGCCCCATATGGCCTCTCTCTCTCCTACCAGGAAATGCTGCGCTGCATTTGGGGCCACTTCCTGAGGGTGATCCAGGGGACGTCACCGACGCTGAGCCACAGTGCCAGCCTGCTGCACAGCTTGGGCTCTGTCACGGTAAGGGTGGCCCCGCTGGGAAGAGGCACCTGTCGCTCCGGGCCTGCTGTCCATCTACCACTTGAGTGGCCTCTGGGTGGTTGGGCCACTGCCAAGCCCTTTCCAGTCCTGGCCTCGCTTCCTTGCAGGTCCTGTGCTGTGTGGACAAACAGGGGGTCTTGTCCTGGCCAAACCCCAGCCCAGAGACTGTGCTCTTCTTCAGCGGGAAGGTGGAGCCCCCTCATAGCAGCCACGAGGACCTCACGGATGATCTGTCCACCCGCTCCTTCTGCCATCCTGAGGTAGAGGAGGAGGTATGGCTGGCTTCCATGGGCTGACTGGGTCAGGCCACTTAGCTGTGGAGCCTGGCTTGTGGCCTTGGGAGGGTGAGAGCCAGGAAGAAGAAGGGGCTTCAGCACTTCTGGGAGCTGCCTCTGAGCAGTTGTGGTGAAGCCACAGGACAAGGTGGTGAGGGGGCCAGAACTGCCCCACCTCCCTGGCCCTCAGGAGCCACGGGACCAGGTCCTAGGCGTGCACTCCTGTTCTCCTCAGCCCCATGAACGAGATGCCCTCCTGGCTGGCTCCTTGAACAATACCCTGCACCTTTCCAATGAGCAGGAGCGTGGCGACTGGCCTGGTGATGGTCCCAAGCCCCCCGAGCCCTACTCTCACCACAAAATGCATGGCCGCAGCAAACACCCATCTGGGTCCAACGTGAGCTTCAGCAGGGACACTGAGGGCGGTGTGGAAGAGCTCAGCAAGGTGAGAGGGAGGCAGGGTGGAGAGGCCCCCTCGTCTTCCACAGACTGTCCTGTCCCCTCCTACTAAAGGGAGCCTGAACCAGCAGGATCTAAGAGTGCAGAAATTGCTGGGTACAGTGGTGCACACTTGTAATTGCAGCTACTCAGGAAGCTGAGGCAGGAAAGTTGCAAGTTTGATACCAGCCTGGGTATCTTAGTGAGACCCTGTCTCGGGAGAAAATTAAAAACGCTGGTGTTGTAGCTCAGTGGTAGAGTGCTTGCCTAGCATGCATGAGGCCCTGAGTTCAATCTCCAGTACTGTTTAAAAAAAGGAGGGCCAGGGATTTAGCTCAGTGGTTTTGCCACCTGCTGCACAAGCACAAGGACCTAAGTTCAGTCCCTGGTATCAAATAAATAAATAAATAAATAATAAATAAATAAATGGAAAGAAAGGAGGGAGGGAGGAAGGAAGGGAGGGAGGGAGGGAGGGAGGGAGAGAAAGAAAAAAGAAAAGAAAAAATAGAATTCAGAAGTCACATGCAGAGCCCTCCCCGCTCCCCTGGCCTGGCAGCCTCCCGAGGCTCACCCTGAGTCTCTTCTATAAAGTGGGTGCCACCCACCTCCACTTCTCACTGATAGCCACTGGCCTCCTAACTGAACCTTCCAAACACACAAAGCCGTGGCTCTCTTGCTGGTATTGTCCTCTGGCTAAAAAAAGACCTCTTATTTTCTTCCTCTGTGCCTGTCCCTCCTTGTCAGTATTGCCAGTGTTGCCAGTGTCATTGCGTGTAGATCCTAGAGACAGGAGCCCCAGGACAGGAAGGGGCCCTCGGGGACACCTGCACCCCTCCCAGGAGCCAGCCTTGGGCAGCAGCCAAGGGAGGAGGTGGAACCAGGGCCTGACCTCCACCCCTGGCCCATGTTTCCCCAGGCCCAGCCTGGGACCGAGGGTGAGCCTTATGAGGCAGAGGACTTCGTGTGCGACTACCACCTAGAGATGCTGAGCCTGTCCCAGGACCAGCAGAACCCCTCCTGCATCCAGTTTGATGATTCCAACTGGCAGTTCCATCTTACCTCCCTCAAGCCCCTGGGCCTCAACGTGCTACTGAACCTGTGTAACGCCAGTGTCACCGAGCGCCTGTGCCGCTTCTCAGACCACCTGTGCAACATCGCCCTGCAGGAGAGCCACAGTGCCGTGCTCCCCGTGCATGTGCCCTGGGGCCTCTGTGAGCTGGCCCGCCTCATCGGTACGGTTGTGGCAGTGGTGGCGGTGGCAGCAGGGCAGGGTTGGCTGGGTGGTACCTGACCTCTTAGAACTCCCCAGCACCGTCTCCGAACAGACCAGACCCTGGCACGGCCCTTGCTGGTCAGGAGCACCCAGCCCTCTTTCAGCTTGGGACAATCTGCCTTTAGCCAGGCACTGTGGTGTGTGACAGAGCTTCTTAGTCTGGAAGATTAAGTGTTGGGATGGAAACATGGAAGAAGCTGGCTGGAGGGACTAGATTCTGTCTGAGCCAGGGGACTGAGGTGGCCTGAGTGTGGCGCAAGCCCTCACACAGTGGCCCCGAGTCCCATGTTCATCTGCAGGCTTCACGCCGGGGGCCAAGGAGCTCTTCAAGCAGGAGAACCACCTGGCACTCTACCGCCTACCCAGTGCCGAGACCATGAAGGAGACCTCGCTGGGGCGGCCATCCTGTGTCACCAAGCGGCGCCCTCCCCTCAGCCACATGATCAGCCTCTTCATCAAGGACACTGCCACCAGTGAGCCTTGTGCCAGCTCAGCTGGTCTAGCCAAACCTGCCAGAGCCCGGTGGGCGGGAGGCTCTGTTCTGCTCCATTCATTCTGGGAGGACTGGGCAGATGAACAGTAGACCACTTTCTGAGTCCTTCAGTGTGGCAGGGACTGGACTTGGGGACTTGGGCCACAAGGGTGGGATTGTCCAGAGGACAGGAAGTATAGTGTCTACATGACTGGCTCAGTGGAGTTCCATAGTAGCTGGCTTACTGTGAGGCCTGGGGCCCCCTCCTCTGTCAGGGCCTCCTTGGCGCCCTTCTCAAGGTTGGCAACATGCCACTTGTTAGGTCAGAAGCAGGGCAAGAGCTTTGTAGGGCCCTCATGGTTGGGCTTCTCTATCTCATCCCTAGGCACAGAGCAGATGCTGTCCCATGGCACGGCTGACGTGGTCTTGGAGGCCTGCACAGACTTCTGGGATGGAGCTGACATCTACCCTCTTTCGGGTTCTGACAGGTGGGAGAGGAGTTTGCTAGTCTGCCTGCCTGTCTCATGGTCACAGGGATCTCAGGCACCCTCATGTCCCTTCCACTCTGCTTCCTTGGCAGAAAGAAAGTGCTGGATTTCTACCAGCGAGCCTGCCTGTCTGGTTATTGCTCTGCCTTCGCCTACAAGCCCATGAACTGTGCCCTGTCCTCTCAGCTGAATGGCAAGTGCATCGAGCTGGTGCAGATGCCCGGCCAGAGCAGCATCTTCACCATGTGTGAACTGCCTAGCACTGTCCCTATCAAGCAGAATGTCCGCCGGAACAGCTGGAGCTCTGACGGTATCGTGTGCTTCCCACTGGCTGGGGCTGGGGCTGGGGCTCCCAGGGGCCAGGAGTCCAGGATAAGGAGGGCTTTCAGACGGCCATGGCATTGCTTGCAGTAAAAGGTGCCCCAGGCCCCATATGGGAGCTGGGATGCCAGCCTGGCCCTCCCTAGCTGGTGACGTGGGAATCCTGTTTTCACATATACAAATTGATGCTTACTCTGTCCACTTCACAGGTTTACTGTGATGTTCAAGGGAATTATATACATAAAAGTGCTTTCCTTTCCAATACTCTGGGAGGCTGAGGCAGGAGGATCCCAAGTTTGAGCCTAGCCTGGACAACTTAGTGAGACCCTGTCTTAAATATATATATATATATATATATATATAAAGGGCTGGGGATGTAGTACAGTGTGAATGCCCTGGGTTCAATCTCTAGTTCCAGCAAAAAAAAAAGAAAAAAGTCTTTCTTGGAAAGTTATAAAACTTGCCTCGCAAGTGCAGGGTCTCGAGTTCGATTCCCGGTACCAAAAACCAACAACAACAAAACAACTGTATATTCAGAGTGTTAGTCTTATTAGAATCAGAAGAAAGCCTAGGTCATGAGCCCTGCTGGAACTGAGGGACTCAGAACCTACCCTCATACCCCCAAACACACATACTTAGGGAGTCTCAGAAAACCCAGAGGCCATGCACTGAAACTGGCTGCGGGTAGGGGTGGTCCTCTGGCTTGGAGCAGGGCTGGGCAGGATCTGAGCCATGCTCTGCTGGCTCCCCAGGATGGCCACCTGACTGATGAGTACCTTTCATTGTCTTTTCTCCTGTATGTCTCTTGGCTGTGTATGTGCCGGCTGTGTGTGGTTTCTGGGGCCTGTGTGTTCATTGATTCCGGTGTGGCATCTGTGTGTGTGCCCCTGGACTGCCTCCTGAAATCTGCTGGTTCCTGGGTGTCCTGATGGGGCCATGTCCTGGCATCCCGCGGCACGTGTCTTGTGCCTGAAGAAGGGATCGGGGAGGTGCTGGAGAAGGAGGAATGCATGCAGGCCCTGAGTGGCCAGATCTTCATGGGCATGGTGTCCTCCCAGTACCAGGCCCGGCTGGACATTGTGCGCCTCATTGATGGGCTTGTCAATGCCTGCATCCGTTTTGTCTACTTCTCTTTGGAGGATGAGCTCAAAAGCAAGGTAGAGAGAGCCCTCCTCCTGTCCCACCCATGACCCTTTTCGCCAGGGCTTTTGGGCCCATTGCTGCCTGCTTGCCTTTTACAGGTGTTTGCCGAAAAGATGGGCCTGGAAACTGGCTGGAACTGCCACATCTCCCTCACACCCAATGGTGACATGCCCGGCTCCGAGATCCCCCCTTCCAGCCCCAGCCATGCAGGCTCCCTGCATGATGACCTGAATCAGGGTGAGGGCAGAGGTGTGTGGCAGGGGCGGCGTGGGCTGGGAGCCAGAGCTAGGAAGAGCCTCTGAAGATCCCTCCCAATACGTGCACTCTCTGGAAAGTGGTCCTGTTTCCCCTGTGGGCAGCAGCAGTGGACAGGGAAAGAGTGTAGGCCTACAGGCAAGGAAAGACCCCCCAGAAGGCTGGCCCCAGATGAGGGACAGGCTTTTGTCCCCACAGTGTCCCGAGATGATGCGGAAGGACTGCTCCTCATGGAGGAGGAGGGTCACTCAGACCTCATCAGCTTCCAGCCTACAGACAGCGACATCCCCAGCTTCCTAGAGGACTGCAACCGGGTATGATGGTAGAGTCTGTCCCCTACACGCCTGGAAGTGGCCCCACAGCTGGTCCAGGAGGGAGAGAGGCAGAGGGATGGACAGGCAGGTGAAGCGCAGGCATCTTGTTCCCCATCCTAAGGCCACTGGCTTCTCTGCTTCCTCCAGGCCAAGCTGCCCCGGGGCATTCATCAAGTGCGGCCCCACCTGCAGAACATTGACAATGTGCCCCTGCTCGTGCCCCTCTTCACTGACTGTACCCCTGAGAGTGAGTGCTGTGGTCCTCTTGCTGAGCTCTGCCAGGGCTGGACACCCTGTGGGCTCCAGAGGGGATGTGGGTTTCCCATGCAGGGAGTGGAAGAACCTGAGTTGGGTTTGGCTAAGAAACCCAATGGGCTGTCACATGGGTGTGCCTGTTCCAGGAAGTCAGTGACAGTGTTGACATGATCATGCTGCTGGGGTGGGACTGTTCCAGAGAGGAGCCCACTTCCTATTGCTCCCTGCCCTCCTGGCCCATGGGTCTTTGCCAGTGCCCAGAGGGGCCTCTGCCTGCCTGACTCTTGTGCTTCCTTCCCGCCTGCCCCCAGCCATGTGTGAGATGATAAAGATCATGCAGGAGTATGGGGAGGTGACCTGCTGCCTGGGCAGCTCTGCTAACCTGAGGAACAGCTGCCTCTTCCTCCAGAGTGATGTCAGGTCAGGGCAAGACCCTAGGGCTGGGAGATCAGCTAGCCTCTGCCTCTCCTGTCCAGGACAAGCCTGTGTGGGTCTGGGGGCATATCCTGTGGTCCATCTTCCCTGGCTGGGACCCTGGCACCTGGTGGGGTGGGAGAAAAGGAATGGGATGCTCAATCTGGTGAGAGATTGGGTGGGGTCTTCACAGAATATGGCTCACATGTGGGCTTTTCATACACTGAGCAGCATTGCTCTGGATCCTCTGTATCCATCCCGCTGCTCCTGGGAGACTTTTGGCTACGCCACCAGCACCAGCATGGCCCAGGCCACGGATGGCCTTTCTCCCCTGCAGTTGTCAGGGAAGCTGAACAGCCTGCCCTGCTCCCTGACCTTTCGCCAGGAGGAGACCATCAGCATCATCCGGCTCATAGAGCAGGTGAGGGGGCCAGACAGGTGGTAGGGGATGAGTACAGGGCTGTCTGGGGGGTGGAGTTGCAACACAGGATCCTTCTGACTCTCATACTTACTCCCCCAAGCAAGTGAAGCTCCCCCAGGCAGTTGAATTTGTCTGTGCTCCTTCCTCGCAGAGCATCAGGGGCACCTGGCTCTTGACTGAAGCTTGTCAGCTGTAGGGCCTGAGAGATCAGGCAGCCCATGGCCATAATCTGTCCCTAGGCTCGACATGCTACCTATGGCATCCGGAAGTGCTTCCTCTTCCTGCTGCAGTGCCAGCTGACCCTCATGGTCATCCAGGTGAGCTAGGGACAGCACAGGAATTGCCCTCTCCCCACCCAGTCCTTTGTCCGACCACCAGTTGAGAATCTTGAGGGATGCTGGGGGTGCAACACATCCAGACGGTCCCCGGAGCCTCTGTAAAACCCATGGGGTTCTGAAGATGTGTCTCTGACAGAGCCCACGACTCCAGATCCTCTAAGCAAGGGCTTGAGTGTCTGTCTGGGTAAGGGCCAGGCAGCCCGGGGGGCCCAGGGCTCTCCTTAACTTGCCAGAATCTAATTATGGTTCCTGGGTTCTTTCTTGGCCCAGTTCCTTTCTTGCTTGGTCCAGCTCCCACCGCTCCTGAGTACCACAGACATCCTGTGGCTGTCCTGCTTTTGCTACCCTCTGCTGAGGTGAGGGGCCACGCCCAGGCAGGTGGGGCTGGGATGCCAGTGTGTCTGTCCCCCAGAGCCAGGGTTCTGGAAGCACAGCTCAGGGCTTCCCTCCTCTGCTGCAGGAGGCCTTGGGGGAAGACCCCTGGGTTGTCTTTCTCCCCTCCAGACCTGACCTCACTAAGGGTCCCTGAAGGGTTCCTAAGTGAGAGTTGAGAGGCAGAGGTGACAGTTACCACCCCTTTCCCTGCACTTGCTTTGCAGCATCTCTCTGCTGGGGAAACCGCCCCATAGCGCCATCATGTCTATGGCAACGGGGAAAAATCTTCAGTCCATTCCTAAGAAGGTAAGTGAGACAGACCCCAAGGCTGGGGCCTCTTGCAGAGGAATGCAGGCGGTTGTGGAGGGGGTTAAATGCAAGGCATCCCCTAAGGGCCCGACCTGGAAGGCTGCAGAGGTCGGGAGATCTGGAGAGCCAGCACCTGGCCAGAGGAGGAGGTAGTCGTTGCTGAGAAAGAGCCTTGCCGGGAGCACGGGCCCTGCTCCTTGCCCTGCCAGGCCTGGCCACTTCCTAAGAACCTATTACAAGTGTGAAAAAGCCCACTGGGTGCCAGGCTGCAGAGCCATCCATGGGCGTGACCACCTCTCTTCTCTTGCAGACCCAGCACTACTTCCTGCTCTGCTTCTTGCTCAAGTTCAGCCTCACCATCAGCTCGTGCCTCATCTGCTTTGGGTTCACACTGCAGAGCTTCTGTGACAGCGCCCAGGCCCGCAATCTCACCAACTGCTCCTCCATCATGCTGAGCAGGTGGGTCCCTGGGTCACCCCCCGCCCCTAGCCTGCTTCCCCGCGGCCCCACAGGAGGCTGAGCCCTTGTCTTGCTTTGGCAGTGATAGTGACAGAGCTCCGGCTTGGTTTGAGGACTTTGCCAATGGGTTGCTGTCAGCTCAGAAACTCACGGCCGCCCTGATTGTCCTGCACACTGGTGAGGGCTCTGCCTAGGAGGGGCTGTTGGGGCATGGGGACAAGGCCTCAGGCTGGTAGGAAGCCTGATGCCCTTCATTGTCCCCATTTTCTCCAGTTTTCATCTCCATTACCCATGTGCATCGCACCAAACCCCTGTGGAGAAAGAGCCCCCTGACGAACATTTGGTGGGCTGTGACCGTGCCTGTGGTGTGAGTGGTGCTGGGTGGCGGGGCCTAAGGCACAGGAGGGGCTTCTGCAGGCAGGTCTGAGGTGGGATGTGGCTAGAGGCGTGATGGTCTTCCTTAAGCTGATCATCTGAGGCAATAGGGGAGGACGCAAGGTGATTTGGGGTTCACACAGGGCTGCTCCTCCTCCTCCTGCAGGTTGCTGGGTCAGGTAGTCCAGACGGCTGTGGACCTGCAGCTGTGGACACACAGGGACAGCCAGATCCACTTCGGCCTGAAGGATGTGCCTCTGGTGACGTGGCTTCTGGGCTGCTTGTCCCTGGTCCTTGTGGTGGTTACCAATGAGATTGTAAAGTTGCATGAGATTCGGTGAGCTGTGTGCAGGCATTCCCTTGGAGCTCAGGAGTGTTCCCTAAACCTGTCACCCCTTTGTCAGCATCCCTCCCTCCATCCTCGCCGCTGGCATCCTGCCCCATCCCCTGGTCTGGGGTCTATACCAACCTATATTTTATTTTTTTGGTACTGGGGATCAAACTCAGGACCTTCACTTGGCACTCAGGCATTGTGCTTCTGAGCTACATCCCTAACCCAACAACCTGTATTTTAATCTGCCCCACAGGGTCCGTGTCCGGTACCAGAAGCGACAGAAGTTGCAGTTTGAGACCAAGCTGGGCATGAACTCTCCCTTCTGAGCCATTGGCCATGGTGGCCATAGTTGCCCTAGTCGCTGGGGCTGAAGCCAGACCTATCCCTGAATCTGGGAAGTTGCTATCACGAACGTTTCAGGGTTTGCTCTTGTGCCCCATGGCACTGGGAGCCCAGCTGTGATCACTGGGAGACCCCACTGTCCCCCTGTGGAAAAGCTGAGGAGCTGTGGCCTCAGCCAGACGGGACCATCCTGGCTGTTCGCCGGCCTTGGCAGGGGCACTCTTGAATGTATGACCTCAGGCACTCGGCAGAGGGGCCCTCAGTCCCTCACCCACGCGCTGGCCCCCTTCAGGGTCCCCTCACCCAGCACCCTCTGCCTGGCATCTGTGCACAGCCTGGAAATCAGGGTGAGGGCCTCAGCCTTTGTGGAAGAGCAAAGGCTGTTGCCGGGGAGGTGCTGTATCCCACTGCCGCTCTGCATCCCGTCTTCCTGGGCAAGGGCCTGGGTGTGGCCCTGTTGCCCTGCCCTCCCTCTGGGGGGAGTCTGAAGCTAGAGAAGCCCCCCCTTACTGTGCCAGGCTCAGCAGGCCACGAGTCAGTCTTGGGGGATGTGGCCCAGGTTTCCTGTAATCCTACCCTCGTTCTCCTGGGAGAAGTTTTTATTGGTGTATATTTTTTACCAGAAATGAGCCTTTTAGGAATGAATGTAGATTGGTTTATATTAAAACTTGTAAATTGCTTAAGAAAAATGTGTAGCTGGTCCATGAAGCAGCCACGAAGGGACCCTCCCCTCTACTCGGGGGCTCAAAAGGGGACCCCTGAAGGCGAGAAGAGTAGGCCCAGGCCTTCCTCCTCCCCCATCAGTGGGTGCCCCGGGTCCAGCTCAGGAGACTGGCACAGATCCAGACACAGCCAAGTTGCATGGGATGACACTTTCATTGGTGTTAGTTGGGGGAAGAGGTTAATGGTTACATGTCCTGGGCCTGGGCCATCCAGGTCAGGCCTCTAGCCCTAAGGTGGACAGTGGGGGTACTGCAGTAACCCAAGGCTCCCCCACTACATCCTCTCAGGCAGTTAATAGATACAATAAATTCCATTTAAAATATATGCATTTTTCTCTGCTTAAAAAATAACATTTACAGTTGAAAAAGTTTGGACATTGAGGATCTGTTAATCCCACTGCCTCCCAGTGAGGGATTGTGGGAGGAGGGGCGGGAGCTGGCCAGGGCACTGCCACAACCATGAGAGCGTGTCCCTGCTGCCTATTTACACGTCCTATGTACACCTGCAGGAGAGGTCCAGCTGGGCATCCTGCCTCTCGGTGCCGGGCTAGAGTGGGGGTAGTCAGAGGCATTTCCTTGGCTCAGGGACTTGGACACATGGTTGAGGGTACAGAGAAAGCACCCCAGAAGCCCTGTCACCACCTTCTCTTCTTGAGGAGAAAGCTTTGACGAAGGTTCCTGGCCAGGGGCCAAGCCTGTCCAGTTGGTTACACATGAGTGAGGGCTTGCTGAGATAAGAGCAGAGGGCCCTGTGCGCATCAGGTCTGACAAGTCCCCTTGGCCCTGCCTCTGGGCTGGCCCAGTGACGCTGCAGGGCTGGGGAGTGGATCCCAGCCAGACCAGCCCACTGCCTGTGCTGAGGGTAGCAGGGGCCTCTTCTGCACCGGGCCAAAAGCAGTGGACACTGCAGGTCACAGTGGGACTGCTAGGGGCCATAGGCGGGTCTCGCTCAATCCAGCATGGCATCCAGCTGGTCAGCCAGGGCATCAAACATGGTGCTGATGTCATCCAGAATGTGCTTCGTGCAGGTCCCGGGGTCACTATGGCAGTGGGAAGGGCCTGATCAGATGGGCCGGTGTCCTGCAGCCCCTGGCCCTGAGGAGGAGCTGCTACGGAGTTCCTGCTGCTGCCAGGCACTCAGTGTGCACCCTCTTAATGCTCACCACCTCCCGAGCAGCAGGAGAGCTCACTGAGATCTGGGGATAAGGGACTTGCCCGAGCTCATGTGCCTCACAAGTGGCAACTCTAAAACCCGAGGGCTTGCCCAGCGCGAGGCTCTGCCTGAAATGCCCCCTCCATTGTTCCGGGGACCCATGGCAGGAGCTGTTCTATACCCAGCTTCCTCTTTCTCCATACCCAGCACCCAGCATCCTCACCCATCTCGCTCTTCAGCGCTAATGCTCTTCTCTGCGGCTCTCAGCGCAGCTGCCAGGGATGAGCTGGTCTGCTCCAGTCTCTGCTGGGCCCGGCCTGCACCTGCAGCCCCAGTGTTCTCAGGCCTTGGGGGTGGCACAGGACGGGGGCCGAGCCGGGGAGCCAGCTTTGGCCCGGAAAATGCCAGCTGGGTGCAGGCCACAGACACAGGCTTGGGGGCTGTTCCTGCAGAGACGAAAAGGTTGGTTTGTGCCTCAGCTGGCTGGATATGACCTTGTGCATTCCCCTTGCACAGCCCTCAGCTTCCTACCTGCTCTGGGCACCTTGAGGAGGGCAGCAGGAGCAGCCTGGGACTCCGTCTCTGGACCCAGCGCAGGGCAGGATGCTGGGGGCCCAGAGGGCTGTGTTCCCGGGCTGGGAGCAAGGGCCGGAGCTCCTTGAGTTGGCAAGCTGCTGGGCTCAGGCTGTGCAGGGCTGGAGGAAGCTGAGGAGGGGGGCTCACTGGGGGCCTGGGCGGTCAGGGGAGCAGAGGGACTAGGGGTGGCACTTGCCACCCCAAAGGCCAGCAGTGCTGTCTGAAGTGGCTCTCTCTCCTTGCATTTGGGCCTCCGCTTGACAGTGTCTGACTCTGTGAGGTTGAAGTCAAGGCCGGGGGGCACAGGTGTTTCCCGAAGTGGGGGGCCAGCTGGCTTTGGCCGCTGCTTGATAGTCAAGTTCCCTTCCTCTGCGAATGGCAGCCCTTCTCCTGAGCTGCCCCGAGAGGGGGGTGTCCCCTCAGAGCCAGGCTCCTCTTCTGTGTCTGAAGCAGGACCAGCTGGGATAGGCAGGCTAGGGGCTTCAGAAGGGCCAGCGGGTTCACTCAGTGTGCGCCTTCGGGGCTCTGTGGACCCCTCCTTGGGGCCTGGGCTCCTGTCTGGCGGAGGTGGGTCCGTCGGGCCAGAGACAGAGCTGAGGCGCTTAGGGGGTGGAGGTGGAGGGCCCTTGCGACGGGCCCGGAGAGCAAAGGACTGGCTTCGGGGAGCCCATCGAGTTGAGGTTGGGCTAGGATTGGTCCGGGCAAGGGTGCTGCGTCCTGGTCGCCGGGTAAGGGTAGCATAGCTGCCCAGAGCACTGCCCACTGGCCCTTCAGCCTCTCCCTCTGGTTCCCCCTCAGTGGGGCCAGGGCGGCTCAGGCTATGGGACCGGCGCTTGGGCCGAGGTGGGTCTGGAGGAGTGGCTGGGGAGCTGGCCAAGTAGGAGAAGGCCCGGGGTGCACCAGGAGGTGGCCCTGGAGCTGGGCTGGTGGGCGAGGGCTGGGGGTACATAAAAACATAAGGGGCAGGTCCTTGGCCAGGAAGTGGGGAGCAAAGCCTAGGGGGCCGCTCTGTGCCCTCTGGAAGGTTCCTCTCCTGTGGGGTGCTGGGGTCTCCACCACTGGGCTGGGGGGCAGGCTGTTCCTGTGAGTGACCAGACCCCCGTGAACGTGCTCCGATGCTCTCCTGGCTGGGGGATCGGGCAGGGGGAAGGGGGAGCGGCTCAGGGCCACCCCCTGCCATGGCCGCCTGGAGCTCTGGGCTCAGCTCGCTGCCCTGAAAGGTGAGAAGGCGTGGGCCGGCCATAGCCGGAGCCTCCCCGTTCTCCAGCCCCTCAATAGCCATCAGCTCTGGACCCCTGGCCAGCCGGTGCCTGCCTTCACCTAGGGCCTCCCCCTGCAGCAGGCCCCGCCGAAGCTCTGCCAGACGCTTCACACCCAGCATAAGCTTCTTCTGATGCCCTAAGAGGGGTGGACAGAGTAGCCTGGTTAGCCGAGTCTGGGAAAAGTCATCCCGGACCCTAGAGGCAATGAGGGTCCAGTTGGGAGGCCAGAGCCGTCCTCACCTAGCTTGTTGACACCGATCTCCTGTAGCTCCTCCCAGGTGAGATCGGCCACCAGCCCCATGGAGTCATAGCCACTGCTCACCAGCTGCTTGTGGTACTGCGGCAGCCCCAGTGCACACAACCACTCCAGCAAGTCCGTCTGGAAGAGGGGTGTCATCAGACTTGGCTTCCTCCCAGCCAGAAAGGAAGGGGCAGCACAAAGCCACAGCCCCACTGTGAGCCAGAGCCCCCTGCTCTGGCTGCCTGCTCACCGGGATGTAGCTGGGCAGCCACTCAGCGATGCTGAGCTGAGAGATCTCTGAAGCAATCTTCTTCCTGTGCCCAGGCTTGGTCACCCCGATGGCTGTCAGATCCTGCCACACAGGACACGGGCATCAGGCTGCTCCTCTGCACGCTGGGCCCTCCCTTTCCCAGCTGCAGCACCTACCTCAGGCGTCATGCGACTGATGGTTGGGACGTCGTAGCCAGCCTGCAGAAAGTGGGCAGTGTAGCCCTCCAGCTGGAACTCGCTTAGCCAGTTATGAATCGCCTGCGCATCCTGTGGAGGACAGGAGGTGAAATCAGCAGGGGCCTGGCCGCTGTGGAACTTATGTCTGTACTAAGGCCCCCTCTACCTGGCAGGCCTGCAGCACACTCCAACCCCAGGCCCGCAGCGCACCCCCCAGTGGAGGTCTCACCTTCCCTTCCAGCAGCTGTTCTGGCCTCACTTCCTGGGTGACGATCTCCCCAGAGCGGTAGCTGGCCAGTGGGCGGTGGCTCAGGTTGTCTATAGGAGGTAAGAAATGGCATCAGAGGTGGCTGGAACAAGAGGTGCCCAGTCCACCCCCTCCTCACCCACCTATACCTTCTGGCCAACCCTGCTCCCACCTATCTATCCTACCTGCCAGGGATGGGGTGTGCAGTCCTGGAAGTACCTGGTCCTCCCCGGCAGAAGGCAGGGGCTAGAGAGAGGGATGAAGCCCCTCAGCGTATGAGGAACTGGCAGCAGAGGTGGACCCTCCCCTGGTCCCAGGGCCCTCCCTCCTACCTGGGCATTCTCAATAAGGAGTCCAGTGCCATGGCCATTGGTGCCTTCAGAACTCTGCCCGCTGCCAGCACTACGGATGCTGCCCACACTGCCCTCACTGCCCACGCTATTCCTGTCACCTGCTGCAGGGGGCAGAAGCACAGGGTCAGAGCCTCAGTTGGTGCTGCTAACAGCTGACTGGCAACTTGTTAAAGCCAGACGCCCACGCCAGTGCCCAGCACCACCCTCTGGAAGGATGTACCTGGGCTGTCTGGGCTGAGGCCCACCCGAGGGAGCTGGCCATAGGTAAAGGGGTGCAGTGGCTCATCAGCAGGAGGCTGCGGCATCCGGGAGAAGCCTGGGCGGAGCGGGGTGGGCACAGAGGGGAGACGGGGCATGGGGATGCCCACTCGCTTGCTGACCACCTCAACGATGCCCGGGGGGAAGTAGCCCACACGGTCCGTGCCCCTTTGGCTCTCGTGGATATGGCCCTTCCAGCGGCCATCAGGATGCTGCTCAATCACCTGTGACAGGTTATGGCGGGGGGGGGGCGGGGGGGGGATGGTCACTCCCTGTACCAAGCAAGAGGCAGTGGCCACAGTCCAGCAACTCTGGTCAGGCTCTTCCCTCATCCCCACGGAGCTGGCCTCTGACGTGCAAGTTCAGCCCTTGTTTCCAGCAGCCAGACCACAGAACATAAGAACAGCCTGTGCTCCAATCCCACCTCTGCTACTTGCTAGCTGTGTAATCTTGGCCAAGTCACTTTAGTTTCTCTAAGCCGCAAATTTGTCATCTCTACAAAGAAATGATAATGGCACCCACCGTCCCTGGATTTGGAAAGAATTAAATGAGAGAGGATATAAAGACTTAGCACATGTAATCCCAGCACTCTGGGAGGTTGAGGCAGGAAGATCCCAAGTTCAAGCTCAGTCTGGGAAGCTTAGTGGAAAAAGTGAAAAAGGGTGGAGATGCAGCTCAGTGCAAAGGCCTTGGGAGCAGACCCAGAACCACAAAAAGAAAAGAAAAGAAAAGAAAAAAAGGACTTAGCCCAGCCCGTTACACAGCTGCCCAAGGAAGGCAGCACCCATTTTGTTCTCAAAGGACCGCACATGCAGGTCCTCACCGTGATGACGTCCCCTGCCCGGACACTGAGAGCAGTGGGGTCGTGGAGGTTCCAGAAATCCTTGAGCGCTCGGACCTTCAGGATCCCCGAGGCCTCTAAAACAGGGGAGAGCAGGCATCATCCAAGCACCCCGAGGGCATCTCCCTCCCGACCCCTGGCCCCAGGCCCCATCCTTCCCCAGGGACACCAGCTCCTCTTCCACATCCACCTCCGGTACCTACTGGAGCCGCTCCAGCCCCTGGCTGGGTCTTTTCCCACTTACTCACCCCGCAGTAGCTGCTTGATTTCCCGGCTGGCCTGCGAAGTGGTAAACTGATTCACAATGTCCAGCGCTGTCTGGTTGTATGTGTTTCGAATGTTCACGTCCACACCTCCCTGGGTGCACAGTGTCACGTGAGCATGGCCTACCTGTCATCTCGCCCCTAATCCTTGCAACCATCCAGGAGGTGGGGACTATGCTCAAGTTCCGATCTTACAGATGAGGAAATGGAATTTCAGGTCAAGGATGAGGTCCTAAGAGGCAGGTATGGGGTTAAGGCAGGTGGGGCTGCTCCCGAGCCTTAGCACCCCTTACAGGAAGAGAACTTTTTCCCTACTGCCCAAGTAAAATGCCAAGGCTTCTCCGGCCAGTCTCAGCACATGGCAGAGCCCCCGTGTGTACCGGGGGCCGGTACCGACCTCCAGGAGCAGCCGCACCACCTCCGTCTTGCCGTATAGTGCAGCCTCGTGGAGCGCCGTCCCAGTCTTGGTCTGACGGTTGATCTCAATCCCAGCTCTTAAGAGCTGCCTGCAGGGGCACAGAGAGTCATGCAAGTCGTGGGGCAGGGGAGGAAGCTGACTGCTGGGGACAGGGAGCTCAAGAAGAGGGCACCAGGACCGGGGATTTAGCTCAGTGGTTCTGGCGCCTGCCTTGCAAGTGCATGGTCCCCAGTTCAATCCCCGGTACCAAAAAAAAAGAAGAGGACAGAAACAGTCCCACAGGAAGACAGGAAGGGGATGAGAAAGCGGGGAGCTCCCTGGGGTACCGGATGACTTCTCTGTGGCCATTCTTGGCAGCCAAGTGCAGAGGCGTGGTATAGTTGGGGTCGCCCGGGTCCTTAGCCTCACCCTCTAGCAGTGCCACACATAAGTGGCTGTTTAGGAGCAGTTGGGCCACCTGCAGCACACAATACCCAGTCAGTGCCTCTTTCAAGCCCCTACAAATGTCTGGCACCCAGCACTCCAAGGACTGCAGGCCTCACCTTGAGCCGCCCAAATTCACAGGCCAGGTCCAGGGGTGTCTTCTTGGCCTTGTTCACTAGGCACGGGTTGGACTGATGTTGGAGGAGCATTTCTGACTGGGGTGGAAGGAGCTGAGTGAAGAGGTCTGGCCTGCCGACCTCACTCCACGCCGCCCCACCCCAGGACCCCTTTGGGCAGCTTACATACCACCTCATAGTGTCCATACTGTGCGGCCAGGTGCAGCGGGATCTGCCCATCCAGTGACGCAGCATTGACGGCCGCAGAGGCCCGGAGTAGCAGCCGCACGGGCTCCAGCCGGCCCTGCCAGGCTGCGTAGTGCAGCGGACGCATGCCTGGCGGGAGGACACGTATGCCTGAGAGAGGTCCTGGGAGGGCACTCTGGCTGGGAGGGGAGACAGCTCAAGAACATGCTGCAACGGGCTGGGGATTTAGCTCAGGGGCACTGCACCTGCCTTGAAAGCACAAGGTCTGGGGATTTAGCTCAGGGGCACTGCATCTGCCTCGAAAGCATAAGGTCCTGAGTTCAATCCCTGCTACCGGAAAAAAGTGAAAAAAAAAACCAAACAAAAAACATGCTGCGACACTGGCTTGACTCGGATTGGGTCAGGAAGTGGTCTGGCTGTGTGGGGTCGAAGCTGCAGTTCCACCTTGCCTACCACATGATGTGGCCACCCCGAGACTGTGACAGAACATCTCTTGAGTCTCAACCTCCTCCTCTGAGTAACAGGACATCAGCATCACAATCAGAGGGAAAGGCATGTGCAAGGCTAGAGAAGCTCTGCAAACACCCAGCACTGCGGTGTCCTCACAGCAGCAAGCTCTGGTCTCAGGGCCTCACCATTGCTGTCCTTGATGTCCACAGTGGCCTGGGCCTCCAGTAACAAGGCTATGAGCTCCAAGCTGCCCCCCAAGGCGGCGTGGTGGAGAGCGGAGAATCTGAGGGGAGGGTGACACAAAGTAGGGGGTGTCAGTGACCCCCCAAATCCTGTCTTCCACACCCAAACTCATCCTGGGGGGCTGGCAAGGGTGGGTTACCCCCCCATCAGCCCTGTCGTGGGAGCGCACAGCAGCCTGGCCACAGCATGAAAGGGCTCAGTGTCTGGACTGAGAGGCCTGTTTGTCTGATGCGCCGCCCCCCGCAGCCAGCCCAGGGGAGAGGGCCGTGGGAGCAGGAGCCCTTAGGCTCCTACCCTCCAGGGAAAAAGGGGGCCCAGGAGGAATCTGACTCAAGGAGGCCCCTTGGAGTGGCCCCAGGGCTCTTCCCCTCAATCTGGGCTAATTCCACAGCAGGTTGGGTGGGCAAGACCCCCTCCCCAAGCCCAGGACTCAGAGCTGTCAGCAAAGGCAGTTTGAGGGCCAAGTTTGAGAGGAGCAGGGACCCTGGGCCCCAGAGCCATTCCCTTCAGCCCCTCCCCCAGGGCTCTGATCTCCCCCTCTCACTCCCACCCCATAGCAGCACTCACTCACCCATCAGCATCCTGGTAGTTGACATTGAGCCTCTTCGTGGAGCCAAGGAGCTCTGGAGGACAGGACAGGGGCATTAGGGAACAGGCAGTCATCAGCTGTCACCCATACCCTCACCCGGCATTCCTGCCACCCACTTCCCACCTGCTCAGCTGACCTCTTGGTGTGCAGGACACCTGCCCCATGGTCCTTTGCCAGTCCTGTCCCTATAGTTCTCACCCTGAGCCACAGGCACGGAGTGCAGGGAGCCACTGTAGCAGTGGCCTGGCTTCCTGAGGCCCCAGCCCGGCTTGTTTATAGAGCCACAAGGGGTGGGAGGGGGCTCTGGCACGATGTGCCCTAACCAACAGGCCCACGGAGCACATGGTTAGCATTCCTGCTTGAATGGGCTAGGGAGCGAGTCACATCGTCCCACTGAGCCAAGGGGCTGGGTAGGAATAGTGAGGAGGGCACTAGGTATTCCAGGGCTGAGAGGCCAGGGCTGGGCTTGAGAGTCACAGCCTGGGGAGGGTGGCATCAGACACCTGCCTTGGCCATGGCTCTGCCGTATGCTAACTGGAAGAGTATGGGCAGGTCATTGGGCCTTTCCGGCTCAGTGTCCTTTCTGCACAGGCCCTGTAAACACAGTGACTGATCCCTGTCAGCATGCAAGGCAACAGCTGTGGCACTCCTGACAATGCTGACCATTACTAGCACCACGTTATCCTCCAACAAGAGCTCGTACCGATCCCACCATCCCCCTGGGTCTCAGTGGGTCCTCAGCCACCTCGGCACCCACAGGCTCTTGGCTGAGCTGTGCAGGCACCAGGCAGAGGGGCTGGGGCACTGCCTCCCCACAGCAGGTACACACAGGTAAGTGCCCTGTGGCAGCCAGGGCAGGGACGGGCGGTCCTTGAGGTGTTGGGGAGGGAAAGGAGGAGGCCTATCTATCACAAGCGGCCCCTGCCTCCTGCTGGAACCCACCCCTGCCGGGGAGGGGGCCCGGCTCAACCCAGGCCGGGCAGGGTGCCAAGCATGCTGGTCCAGGCCTGCCCCCCCCAGGCCCTGGTGGGCCCCTGAAAACCCCGGCAGCCTGGACAAGGCAGGGCCTCATTCCAACAGGGAGGGACTAAACTTGCAGTGGGATGGGGAGGAGGAGGGGACAGCTACACGCAGGGCTGCGCTGAAGGACTCTACTCCAAAAAGGTAAATACAGAGCCAAGGAGGGCAGGGGAGCAAAGTGTTGGGGGCCACCGAGAGGAAATGCAGACCTCCCAGCTTTCCTTTTGTTGCTTTGGAAAGTACTTGTCATGCAGGGGAAAGAACCAGGGCTTGGGAAGCAAAAAGTACCCAGCTCAAATGCTCTCCTGCCTCTTCCTGCTGTGTGACTTTCACAAACCATGGTGTCTCTCTGAGCATTAGTGGAGACATAGGTCCCCTGGGTAGAGACACAGGGTCCTTTAGCCTGCTCACCCTTCCACCAGCCAGCCAGCCTGGGCATTCTGGGATGGGGCAGCTAGGTGGAGGGATGTGGCTCCTCCAGGGGAGGGGCAGGAGAGTGTGACAGGAGGGACACAGGAACAGGGCTAGGGCCAGGCTGGGTGGCTCTGTTCTTTCCAGAACAATAGCCGGAAAGGTGGTGGGGGAGAAGCTCAAAATGACTGGGCTGAGGACTGCGGAGGGTGGGTGGAGGGTCTGCTGCAGGCAGCCTTCTTGCCTGGCCTGTCCCTGACTTAGGTTCGGGCAGAGGATGTGAGCTCAGCCAGCCACCCAGCCCACTACATTTCCTCTGGCCAGAGGAGAGCTCAGCAGAAAGAGGTGGGAAAGGGTGACGGGTAGAGCCAGGCCAGGCCACCTGCTCCCTGAAGAGGACCTGGTTGGCCGGGGGGCGGGGGGGGGGGGTACAGGCTGGTGGCCGGCTGGAGGGGGCTGAGGAGCACCTCTCTTCTGCTCTCTGGAGAGCCAGACAGCTCTAGCCACTCGTAGGGGGAAAATGGGAGCCCTGACATTCCTGGAAGTTTCCTTTGCTTCTCTGTAGTGTGGCGCAGAGATCCCTCCCTCCTTTCAGAGAACTGCATTAGAATCACCTGGAGAACTTTCTAATTTGCAGAGTCCTAGGCCCCTTCTGATTATTTTAATTTGGTGGAGGTCTGTCTAGGGAAGCCAGACTTTTAGAACAATCCCTAGGCAATTCTCTCCACACCCACACTGGGGAATGGACCCAAGACTTTCACACATCCCCACCTCCCTTTATTTTTATTTTGAGACAGGGTTTCATTAAGTTGCCCAGGCTGGGCTGGAACTTACAATCCTCCTGCCTCAGCTTCCCAGGGTGGTGGGTTCCTGGGTATTTCTGATGTGCATGGGTGTATGAGTGGAGATCAGTGCGGGAGCACAGAGGAGGGGGCACAGGTTTGTCTCAGATATATCCCACTATGGCTATGTGGCCTTGGGCAAGTTACTAACCTCCGAGTCTACTTCATCTGTACAATGGATGTAGGAATACCTATCTCATGGAGAAGTGAAGAGATTAGAATATTTCATAAACTCTAACGTTTGCAAAGGTCACCTTGTGATCTCACTTTGCCACTAGCCTTTCCAAGGTAGGGTGCCTGAGCCTCACAAGGAATCCCAGGCCTGTCACTGCTCCTTTGCAGGTGAATTCTCCCCTTCAATGGAGGAGCCCTCTTCCTCCATGGATATTTCCCACTGCGTACAGAGAACCTGTTCAGAGCCTCAAAGCCTCGCTGTGAGCTTCCTGCCATCAGTCTGCAGGGCGGGGAGGCCAGCAGCATTGTGACCAAGGTCTCACTAGGAAGGTGGCCAAGAACAACACAGAGGTAAGGAAGGAGAGGGAGTGGGTCCCAGTCTTGGTCCTCAGGGACCTCCCACTGGGCTGACCCAGGATCTACTTCCCCAGGGGCAAGGGACTACGGGCCACACACCACAGGACAGGACAGGCAGTCCTCCCGGCCTGGTGTGCAGGCAGATGCACACCATCCTGACCTTTCCTTGTGACACCCACACCTGAAGCGTGGGTGGGGATAAATGTCTCCAGGTAGCCTGGGGACTCCTTCCTGTGAACAGGGGCCAGGTGTGTCTTGGGGCTAGAGCCCCAGCACCCAGAGAAGACTTTCCTCTCCAGGGAACTCCCCTCCCAGCTCTAGTTTGAACCAGTGGCTGTCCTTGCTGGTTTAGAATCTCAAGGTGACAAATCCAGGGGCACTTGCTCTTTTCCCCCAGAGAGTCTGCCCTGATGGCCAGAGGCCTATTCTCCCTGGGGGTGGGCCAGGGGTGTTCCCACCAGAGGGCCGGCAGACCTGGGGCTCAGGAGTGGCCCAGTGCATGCCTCGAGTCCCACATTCCTGTCAGGACTGAAGCCCCAGGCTGTGAAAACCTCTAGGAAATCAGTTTTGGCTACACACCTCAGGGGACAACGATAGATTTAGTCAGAAAAAAGTTGCTTCAGTAAGTGGTCAGAAAGTGTTGAAATTAAAAAGAAAAAAACCAAAACACGACATCTCTCTTAGTAAAAAAAACAGACATCCCTGTTAAGTTCAGAAAAAAACACAAGAGATGCTCAGGTTGAAATGTGTACATGGGATTGGGCGTGGGCATGGAGCCTCTGTGTATTCAGTCTTTCCCAACCCATCACCAGAACCCTTGTGGCACCAAAGACTACATCTATAAAGCTACTTGCACCAAGCAACTTCGTGAGGGCTGCAAGTTTGGTCTGTTTTGTTCCCTATTCTGGCACAGGACTTAGAACAGACCCTGGCACACAAAAAATACTCAATAAAAGTTTGTTTTTTTTTTTCTGGAACCAGGGATCGAACTCGGGTCCTTGCGCTTGCACAGCAGGTGTGGAAACCACTGAGCTAAATCCTCAGCCCAATAAAAGTTTGAATAAATGTACTTCAATCCTCTCACTTTGCAGTCAAGGAAACTGTGGCCCAGAGAGGTTAAATAACCTGCCTAGGGACACACAGCAAGTGGGTCCCAACCTTTCTGACTCTCCTATACTATGCATTTCTTGTCTAGAACAGGAGCATCTTCCCTCCCGAATCTCCAGATCACAGTGACCCCTCCCCACCCTCCAAATCTCCCTCTGTAGCCACAGTACTAAGAGGACCTCCGTGCAAGGGTCACTGCAGCAAGTACTCACTTGTCTTCGTGGCCTTGACCTTGGCCACCAGTTTCTGCACTCCAATCACATCTCCATTTTTGACAGCGAGAATCAGATCCTGTTCTCGACCCATCCTGGCTCCAGGGCCAGGCTCTGGGCTCAGGAGTCCAAGGCAGAGGCAAGGCACTGGTCCAAGCAGACCATCAGCATGCCATGCTTCAGCCCCTTGGAGGTCTCCCAGGCCTGGGGGAGTCTTGCGGGGGACACGTCTGGTGTCCCAGGCAGTGGGTCCCTTGTCAGGCGCTGATGGGTACTCCTCAAAGGTGCTCTGTGAGCTGCCACCACAGGCGGGAAAGTGTCTCTGAGGAGGCAGCAGCTGTGTGGAAGTCTGGAAGGATATCAGCCTGCAGCTTCCGACAGCCCCGGGATGGGCCGGGACTGGGAACGCCGATCTTCCAGGCTTGGCTCTGGAGCACCAATGCCCACCCCGAGAGGAGCCAGCATTCCCTTGGGGCTTGGGCAGCAGCAGTGGACAGGTCCTGGGGGTCTGAAAAAGCCGAAGGTTGAGCCACGGCCTGCAAGGATCCCAGGAGGGCACAGAGGGCGAGCAGGACAGGATCTCCAGGAAGCCCCCAGTCACCCTGGTTGCCCCACAGAGTCAAGAGGGGCTCAGCTACATGAAGTGGGGAGGCAGCTGCCATGCCAGAGTGGAGTATGTGCAGGGAGGGAGAGGCTGAGTCACCAGGGCCCCAGGGCTTGGAGCAGCACCTCAACCCTGGGCAGGAGGGGCCCTGGCAGCACAACACCCTGGGGCAGGCCAGCAGCCTGTTCTCCACAGCCCCAGGCTCCAACACCCACAGACAACTGGCAGGCCAGGAGGTGGGGCCTGACAGGGTGGCACAGGCAGAGGAGCAGGGATCACTCCCTTTCCAAGGCGCCTGCCCTCAGACTCCTCCCCACCTAGCCTTTGCTTTAATAGCTGGATGCTTAGCCCTGCGGCCCTTTGTGAACTGAGGGCAGCGTGGGGAGTTTACGGGCCCTTGATTCTGGGGGAATCTGCCTGCTGGGCAGGGAGGCCCTGCAGCACCTGTTGCTGACCCTCCTCACCACTCAGTGGGCAGAGAACAGTCACTGCTGGTCAATGCCCCCCGCAGCCTGAACCTGAAGCCCAGACCCTCGAGCTTACTGCTGGAAAGCTTATGTCAGTTCTTCGGTGGCCGTGAATTTGTCGCCGGTCTAGTGGCAGGAGACCTGCGCAGGCCTGGGGCCCTGGCGGGGAACCCCTCACTCCCCAAGGTACCAAACCCAACCCAAAGGCACTCCCCCTCAAGGCCCACGGCCGACCCTGGGGGAGGGCGCCCCAGGCACTGGCTGGGGTCGGCTGGCTCCCCCGCCCCTCGGAATGCCCCTCCAGCGCCTCGCACCCCCCAGCTGAGCCCAGGGCAGACCGACCTGGGAACAAAGCGGCGGGAGGGACCGAGAGGGCCAAGCGCCGAGGGATAGATGCGGGAGGACGAAAAGGGGGCGCGCGGAGGACGGAAGAAGCGGAGATGGAGGCACCAATCGATCCCGCAAGAAAAGTTAGTTTGCGCCCGCCCCCAAGGGTTCTGACCCCTAGGTCCGGCCCCGCAGTCTCACCTCTCCCGGCTGCTCCGCCGGGGGTCCGGCTGGCCCTGCTCAGTCCCTCGGCACTTTGGACGCGGGCTCCTACTAGCCAACCCCCCCAACCTTTCTCCTCCTTCGGCTGCTCTTCCAAGGCCGACACTGCGCCTCCCGCAGGAAATCCCGCCCCTCCCCCCTCCCTCCCGCCAGATCGGGAGAGAGGGACCGTCCCGGCCGCGCAGTCGGGCTGTCAATCAGTGTCCTCGGCCCCACCCCCATCACGTCAGGCCCCGCCCCCAACCGCTCCAGCCCGGACCGAGGCCCTGGCCCCTTCAGAGCATGCGTGCAGGTGAAAAGGAGCGGGGTGCGCGGTGGGTGGAGTTGGCGCTGCTGCGTCCCGATGGTCGGTCCTGGGCGAACTGGGCTCTAGGGTCTAGATCGAAGGATGAAAGAGAAGACGTGATGTGAAAGGGTTTGGCAACAGAATCCCGGGGACCCTTCTTGGGAAATCCCCTTTCCTCTTTGACCCCGCCCCTGCCAGGACTCACCCAGCGACCTTTGCCTACGGCCGGAGTGGCCGACCCACCACCACTGGCCGGACCAATGGTGCCACCTAGCGGACAGTGTCGGGCGGCCCACGGTGAAGGCGGCGGGGACCCCAGCCTCGAGGAGGTGCTATTGGACTGGGGTGGTGCTTCAGCACCAGCGTGGGCCGGACAGCGCCTCCCACCCTCGAAACCCGGCTTCGGAACCCCTGGGATGGGACCCAAGGGCGGGCCCGGAAGGAGCTCCGAACCTCTCGGGACCGCTGTAGTTTACAAAGCTAGAATTCGGTAACTGCCGCTCTCCATTCTGTAAGCCCCTCTTCCCTCCTTGCTCGGACGGCGGGGGATTAGGCAGTCCAGGGCTGCAGCAAGGAGGGTCACACATTTGACAGCTCATGCCACACTCCTGGAGGCTAGTTCGAGGTTTTACTAATAGGAGCCCCGAAGCGGGTTGGGGACAGGACAGAGGAGCTCCTGCACATCCAATAACCTGCAAGCTAATCTCAGTTCCCGGTATCGAGGCACAAGTGTGAAGGCAGGCGCTAGGACCCGAGAGAACCAGGAAGGCGGAAAGCCAGTGGAGGAGAGCCGACGTCATCTGCCGGCGCTAGGGCCTCTCGGAGTTCCGGTGGGCGGAGCACACGAGGAGGGCGCAGGCGCAGACTGCGGCCAGATGGAGCCTGAGCCGGAGCCTGCGGCAGTGGAGGTTCCCCCGGGGCGCGTTCTCAGGTGCGGGGCGGTGCGGGAGGCGGGAAACTGGGGTTCGGAACGGGGCAAGGTGTCATCGATGCGCGGTGCCGACCTCGTGTCCCCCTACTCCCCCAGCGCCCCGGAGCTCTTCGCCGCCCGCTCACGGTCCCAGAAGCTGCCCCAGCGGTCGCACGGCCCCAAGGACTTCCTCCCCGACGGCTCGGAGGCCCAGGCCCTGCGGCTGCGCCAGTGTCGCGAAGAGCTCTGGCAGCTGCTGGCGGAAGAGCGCGTGGAGCGCCTGTGAGGGGCGGGGCAGGGGGCGGGGCAGGGGGCGGGGCAGGCGGACTGGGCTGTCTGAGCGAAAGGACCTCTCCTCTCTCCTCGCCAGGGGCAGCTTGGTGGCTGCAGAGTGGAGGCCAGAAGAGGACTTCGTGGAGTTGAAGTCTCCTGCGGTGAGCGGCGGGGCTCAGGGTCGGGTCCCGCCTGCTATGCGCTCCTGGCTATTTTGTGACACTTTCTCTGGATCTCATACAGGGTAAGTTCTGGCAGACCATGGGCTTCTCAGAGCAGGGCCATCAGCGCCTTCACCCAGAAGAGGCCTTGTATCTGCTGGAGTGTGTGAGTGGAACCCCGGAGAATGGGGAAGGGGTCTGGACCAAGAAACTGGAAGGACACGTGTTTCATGGAGAAAAAGCATACGCTACGTTTCCACTGAACTTATAATTGGCCTTCCAGAGTAAGACCCGAGAATACCATCCAGGTGGTCTCTCTATGTGAGAAACCCAAAGTGTAAATAATTTAAAGAGCAAAATAAATGGCGATAAGAAACAGGGAGGCAGAGTATTTATAGATGGAAAGGGGATCTAGGGATGGAGAGGGGAAGAACGAAAAAGGGAGTAAAAAGGATTAAGGTGCCATATGTATATGGACCAACTCCCCACGTTGAATGAATTAGTTGTATATCACAAACATACTAATGAAAGTTATTTTTAAAAAATACTCTACAGGGATCAGGAATTCCAGCCCAAATCAGGGTGCTGCCCCTCTCTCCCGATTGGCTGTATTCTTACTGGGAGGTAGTGGCGGGAGATTGCCCCCTGTGGCTGAGGCACTGCAGGAAGAGTGCACAGCTGAGCTGTTGACCCCACTTCCAGGGCTCTATTCAGCTTTTTCACCAAGACCTGCCGCTGTCTATCCAGGAGGCCTACCAGCTGCTGCTCACCGGGGACACTGTGACTTTCCTACAATACCAGGTACCTCTCCCTGACCTCTCATTTGCTGAGTCAATGCGTAGTGACAAGTACCCATGAGGTACCAGCACAATGCCACATGCTGGAGCTATAAGGGCCTTGCTATCACAAGGCTTCCATTCTCATGGTGGCAATTGGATAATAGAAAGCAAGCAAGTGAATTGTAGGCTTTATAGAGAAGTAGGTGCTAGGAAGAAGATAAAATGAGGGAGGAGAAGTGATAGAATCTGAGATTTCGTTCAAGTGAGAGAAGATAGAGGCTTAGCTTGGGGTTGGGGCGGTTGTCAGTGAGTGAAAATAAATGGATGAATCTTAGAAATGTTTTGGAGAAAGAAAAGAGAACTTTGCCAATGGATGGGGTTTCACATTAAGAAGAGAGAAGAATCTGAGATTATGGCCATGGGGACTGAGGGTATAACTTAGTGGTAGAAGGGTTGCTTTGCATGTGCAAGGCCCTGGGTTCAGTTCCCAGCACTGCAAAGAGGGGGAGGGTATGCTCATGATTTGGGCATGAGCCAGTGGATGGATAGTTATATTTTCTGGCTGAAAATACTGAGGGAAGGGCAGATTTGGGGGGATGGAACCACTCAAAAGAACTTTATTTTGAGCCAGGTGTGGTGGTACAGTCTGCAGTGCTAGCACTCTGGGAGGCTGAGGCAGGAAGAGCAAATTTGAGCCCGGCTTGGCCAACTTAGCAATTTAGTGAGACCCTGTCTCAAAATAAAAAATAAATTTAAAAGAGAGCTAGAGATGAAACAAAATAATAAAAGAGTGGACATTTGAGCTTTACTTTTTTTCATTTGAGGTCTTCAGCCACCTGAAGAGGCTGGGCTATGTGGTTCGACGATTTCAACCAAGGTAGGTCCCTATTCCTTTCTCTCCCATTCACTCTAGTCCAGGGACCTGGCTGACCAGTTTCAGGTGGAAAGTGTCCCCTGCTTAGCTGGAGCCTTTGGCTGGAGTGCAGCTCCCTGGACACTGACTGCAGGCCTCCCCTGGAAATGCTCTTAGGCATTAGGGACGAATCCCATTATGCTTCCTACTGCATTATCAACTTGAGACTCCTCTTCAGATGACTGAATACCTGCAGCTCATTGTGAACACTGGAATAGTGTCTCAAACTCGGTAGGTGTGAAGGCAGATTTGTGAAGTTCATGTATGAGTGAAGGACCAAGTGAGGAATTTATGCCTGGGTTTCATATTTCTTATGCTAGGTTAGATGTTCTTTCTTTCATCACTTAGCAATCCAGCATTGCTGAGAGCCACAGAGACCTTCACTCTTGGGTGGAAGCTGGTACAGCATTTGAAATTACATAGTGTGTCCCCAAAGCTCTAAAAGAGATGCATCCCTTATTTCCTAAAAATGGAGTCTGTTTTAGGGAAACAATCATGCTCACATGCAGAGGTGCTCTCATGAGAATTTTCATTCATTCTGCGATATTATTGACCTGTTACCAGTGCAAGGCCCTGTACTTGTTGCTGAGGAATGGAGCCAAAACACTGCCCCCACGCTGCTTGCCTTCAGTGGAGGTGCACATGTAAAATACCTTCAAAATAACTTGCAAAATTAGTGTACTTGGAAGTAACCTAAGATCTCACAAAAACTAGAGTCTCTTACAACCATGCTATGCGTAGAATTTTGTGAAGCGATGAAATGTCCTATGCCTAGGCTAATATTGTGGCTTGTGCACCTGTGGGAGTGAATTTTTCATTTCATTTCACTTCATTTCATTTCATTTCAGTTAATATAATAGCCACGTGTATTGAACACTGCAGCATCGGGAGCCATCATAAGTTTATGGTCAGAAAGAATGCTATAATGATAAGGGGCTGAGTCTAATGCATTATCAAGTGGAAAAAAAGATTACAAAGCAACATATTGGTGCAGTGACATTGTCATCAGAAAAAAATACATGGGAGATATTATTTAGTGTGTATGTATAATAAGTGATGTCACAAGTGGTTATCCAAGGTTTTTATTATCTTCATCTTTTTTTGTTTCTCCCTTTGATAGTACTGGGGATTGAACGTAGGGCTTTTCCGCATGTGCACCACCATGCTTTTCATCTTTCCTTTTCTGTATTTTCCAAGTGTTTTAGTTCCTCTTGGGTTTTTTTGCTAGGGATTATTTGTTTATTGTGGTCCTGGGGATTGAGCCCAGGGCCTCCATTGAGCATGCCAAGGAAAGTGCTATGTCACTGAGCTACACCCTCAGTCTGATGATTCATGTGTTACTGGCCCTTCAGGAGTCCCAATTCTAATGAGTCTGTGTTGCCATTGCTAACACCCAGAGGCCTGGGCAAAGGGCCATGACTGGACCCCTGTGACTGCCCCCTTGTACCCTCATGCAGATCTGCTTGGAGCCTTACCCTCTTCATGTGGCTCTGACCCTGGTTCCTGACTTATCCTTTTGGCCAGTCCCTCACAAACCCCCACCAGGAACACCAACCTGAGGAGGTGGATCTGTTGCCTGCCTGCTGTTCTCACCCTACAGCTCTGTCCTATCCCCTTACGAGAGACAGCTTAACTTGGATGGCTACGCTCAGCACCTAGAGGATGGGACTGGCAAGAGGAAGAGGAGTGCCAGCTCTCAGTAATGGCTGCCCCCGTGACCACCCCCAGGGAGTACTGGTGCCTGGGACCCCAGGGAGTGTGTGGGTCTAGAGTTGCACTTGGGCAGTGCTCACGTTGGCTCAGGGGACAGCCTTTCTCAGCTCCTGTGGAATGTGTGCGCCTCAGCAATCAAGAATAGATTGCTGCTTTTCCTCCCATGTCCATCAGGTCTGTTAATAAGAAGGCCAAGGCCCTGGAGGATTCCCTGCTACCCATAAGCCTGGCCGCCTCCAGCCCACCTGCCAGCGTCCAGAACAGCCAGTGCTCCATGGAGAAAGCTCAGGAGTCAAAGCCCATGAAGGGTCCAGGTGTCCCATTTCAGCTTCTGGGATCCCTGGAGCCCTGCCCTGGTCTGGCCAGGGAGGGACAGGGATGTGGCGAGGAGAGTGGCAAAGCAGAGAATGGAGTCAAGGGGGCTCGTAAGCCTCGGTGGAACTTTGAACAGATCTCCTTCCCCAACATGGCTTCAGATAGCCCCCGCATCCTCCTGCCTGCGCCAGCCCCAGAGCTGCTCCCGGCCAATGTTGCTGGGCGGGAGACAGACGCTGAGTCCTGGTGCCAGAAGCTGAACCAGCGAAAGGAGAAGCTTTCCCAACGGGAGCGAGAACAACAAGCAGTGGCCCAGCAATTCCGGGAGGATGTAAACGCAGATCCTGAGGTGCAGCGCTGCTCCGGCTGGCGGGAATACAAGGAACTGCTGCAGAGGCGACACCTGCAGAAGAGCCAGAGCTGCCCCTCACACTTGTGGGGTCAGCCCGTCACTCCCTTGCTGAGCCCTGGCCAGGCTGACTCCCCAGGTACCTCCTTTACCCTGCTGTACCCATGCAGGCCACTGGTAGCTGAGGGTTCACAGACTTTGAAAAGGAACTGGATTGCCTAGGACTAATTGAGGTTTAGGATGTGGGAAGAGACAGCTGTTTACTGGCATGGAACCCACAAAAATAGTTCTGTTGTCAGCAGAGCCAACAGGGCAACGCTTATCGATGGTGAGTCAGTGACCAGGGAGAGGCAAGGAGGGGAGAAAACTGACTGTGTCCTTAAAACCGTAACCAAAGCCAGGTATGGTGGCGCATGCCTGTAATCCCAGCACTCTAGAAGGCTGAGGCGGGAGGATGGATTGCAAGATCAAAGGTAATCTGGGCAATTTAACAACTCAGAGCCTGTCTCAGAAAGTGGGGTGGTCACTGGGGATATAGTTCAGTGCAAAGGCCATGGGTTCAGTCTCCAGCACTGGTGGGGAAAACAAGCCATAACCAACCAGGATAACTTGGATGCCTTTGCCATCTGTGATCCTCTTCCCTCCCAAACCAGTTAGCTGGAATGTAGGGGTGCCAGCCTGGCTCAATTAAGAGGCTCACTGTTTGCTCCTGTTTTTTTTTTTGGGGGGGGACCGGGGATCAAACTTGGGACCTCAAACTTGCGAGGTAGGCGCCGGAACCACTGAATTAAATCCTGGGCCCTGCTCCTGGTTTTAAGCACAGGAAATTACTAGGGCTGGAATGGACTCTGCTAAATGTGATAGATTCAGAACTACTTAAAATCATGGGAGTATGGTATATAGATCGTAGATGACTAGATTAGTGTCACCAAATCAGTTAGATTTGAATTTTAGATAAACAGCTAATTTTTTAAACATAAGTATGTTCCAAATACTGCATTGGACATACTTACACTAAAAAAAATTTGGGCCAGTTGTGTTGGCACATGCCTGTAATCCCAGCTGCTCTGGAGGCAGAAGTAGGAAGAAGGCAAGTTCAAGCCTATCTTGGGCAATTGAGTGAAATTCTGTCTCAAAAAAAAAATAACCTGGGTATGGTGGTGCACATCTGTAATTCCAACACTCTAGGACAGTGATGGCAAACCTTTTAGAGCATTCAGTGATACAAATAGCCTGCTTCGGCACACATGCCACAGGTTTGCTACCACTGCTCTAGGTGACTGAGGTTGGAGGACTGTAAAGTTTGAACCTAGCCTGAGCAATTTAGTGACTTAGCAAGATCCTGGCTCAAAATAAAAAGGAAAGGGCTGGGGATTTACCTCAGTGGTTTTGCCGCCTGCTGCGCCTGCTGTGCAAGCAGAAGGACCCAAGTTCAATCCCCGGTACCAAAAAATAAAAAATAAATAAAAATAAAAAGGAAAAATGGGCTGGGAGTATAGGAATGTAGGTCAGTGGTAGCACATGCCTGGGCTCAGTCACCAGCAAGGCAGAATAAATAATTAAATACAAATTAATAGGGCCAGGGATGTAGTTTAAGGTACAGTGCTCCTGGATTCAATCCCCAGTACCACACACAAATAAAGAACTTTAAAAAACAATTTTGGTAAATCTGGCAACCCTAACCTTGATAGCAGATTGAGCAATGTCAAGCGAGTGTAGAGCAGGCTGACTCCTCACCACAGCTCTTTTTCATTGTCCTATAGCCACAGTCCTTCAGCATATCTCTGTGCTGCAGACAACACACCTTGCTGATGGAGGTGCCCGGTAAGTTTCCAAGCAGTGCGCATCTCCGTGACACTTGGCAGCCAGGTAGTATGACAGTCGGGATTTGGCTGCTAGAGTTGGGTGTAAGCAAGGGGACCCCACCCTAGCTTACTACTAATGTTCACGTGTGTCTAGGGGAGAGGGAGGAATGGCAGGCTGGTGGGTTTGTCCTAAGTGTTTGGAGCCCCTTCCCCTCAACTGGCACCTCTCAGCCTCGGTTCCCCTGGATGTGGCTGCTTAGTAGAACTAGTGATGGGAAGGAGAGGAGAGTCCTCGTTCTGAAGTTTCTCACTCTTTTCTCAGGCTGCTGGAGAAGCCCGGAGGCTTGGACATCAGCTTTGATGTTTACCAGGCTGATGCTGTGGCCACATTCCGAAAGAATAGCCCTGGCAAACCCTATGCCCGGATGTGCATCAGTGGGTACGAGATGAGCAAGCACTCCCCCTGGGTTGTTGCTGGCTCTCCTGTGAACCATGTGGGCATTCTCTCCACCCTACTTCCCACCCCCAGACCACTTTGCCAATCCCTAAGAACCCAAGGTCCAGAGAGGTTCATTGACCTACACAAGTCCACAGAGTCAGTTAGTGCCATAGAATCCCAAGCTTCCCAGCTCTGGGCTCCTCATTACTTGCATTTTTGAGTAGTCTCTCCTATGCCATATTAGTCCTCGGCTCACCCAGCAGAAGGGATGTGGATTGGAGGGATTTAAAGGCTAAGACTGGTGAGAACCTTGCTATTCCCAGCTCCCTACCCAACCAGGGCACTCGGGATTTCTTGGAGAAGTTATCAGAGTCACTAGTTTGTAGATAGGAGAACCCAGGGGCCAGAATTCTTGCACCCCTAGCCCGTTTTATAATCTCCCTTCCTCAGGAGTTCAAGGGGTGGGATCTTGGGGATTACTGGTGGGGGGCTACAACCAGGTCTCAGCCCAACCCTTATACCTACAGATTTGATGAGCCTGTCCCAGACCTCTGCAGCCTCAAGCGGTTGACCTTTCAGAGTGGGGATGTCCCTTTGATCTTTGCCCTGGTGGATCACGGGGACATCTCCTTCTACAGTTTCAGGGACTTCACACTGCCCAAGGATCTGGAGCACTGACAGTGGTGGTGGGGGGCCGGGCTGGAGCCTTCTGTGGGGAACCTGGGCTGTCTGTTCTCAGGGACCATCCCAGTTTGGGCCTCGGCCCTAGGTGTCTGAGGAAGTGTGACACCTTGCCCCGTGCCCCGCCCCCTTGCCTCGCCCGCAGGGCTACCTAGCCCCAAGCGAGAGAGTGCTGCCTTGCAGTGACTCCCTTGGAACTCAGGACTGGTTTTCAGAGGCCCAGGAGGTGGGGCGGAAGAGGACTCTGTGCCTCTAATGAGAGGGTGCCTGCTTCATGCCATAAAGCCAAAGCCATTAAAAATCGATTTCTTTTCTACCGTGGCTGGATGTACTGGACCTCTCACCTGCTCACTCTGGGGGAGCCGTCTTTCCCGACGGGGACCTAAAATCCGGGAAACCCGGGTGGGGGCAGGACTAGGTCGAGAACCTTTGCACTTGCGTGCACTGTCCCAGGGGGATGGGAAGTTGAAGTCGCTGGGCTCTTGATGAGTACCTGGAAAGTAAGCCTACGCAACATTGGTCTTCCCTGAGCGCGGCCAGGTCGAGCTAGGAGGGTGGGTGAAACCCACGTCCGTGTGGCCCACGCCAGTCTGCAGCAGCTGTGGGGTGGAGTGAGTGGTTCCCATCTCTGCCTCCGCGCCCCTTCCCCTCTGGCCTCTCGTCACTTCAACCCCTCCTCTTCGCTGTCCCTTGGGACTTCGGGCGCCGCCCGCCTCCTCCCTCGGCCCCTATGACCCTACTTGTGGGTCCTGAAACCTGGCGCTGGGGCCTCGGCCACCCTTTCCTGGCTGATCGTTCTCAGAGGAGCCGGACCCGCTTTGCCCCTCCCTCGGCAGCTCGGGCGAGTCGTGGGAGGGACGGCTCTCGCCCAGAGCCGGGTCTGGGAGGCGGCCGGGACAGCCGCGCGTTCCGGGAACTATTTCCTTCAACAGGAGGCGGCGGGACACTGGGCGCGGTGTGCCGTCCTGCGGTCAGGTGTTCTCAGGTGAGGCCGGGGGCGGGGGGCGGCCCCTGAGCCCCGGGAGCCGCTGATTGGCCCGAGAACGGTCCCCGCTCCGTTGGGCGCCCTCGCTGCGCCCCCGCCCCGTCGGCGCGGGGCTGCGGGGGGCGTGGCGGGCCCGGGGGCGGGCTCTCGGGGTTCCGCGGACCCGGCTAGCTCGCCCTCTATGTAAATAGCGGCAGCTCCGCCCCCCGCTCGCCGCGCCGGAGGTGAGCAGGAAGGAGGCGGCCGCCCAGCAGCCGGTAGGCCGGCGCGGCGGAACGATCGGAGCCGGCGGAGGGCGCAGAGGGACGCGGAGGCCCTGGGCGGGGGCCGGCCCGGATCCCAGGTGAGCGCGGGGCGCGACCGACTTAGCTCGGCCCGGCCCGGCCCGGCCCGGTCCGCCCCGCCCCGCCCCGTCCCGTTGGGTCGCCCGGCGCCGCTCGAGCGGAGAGGCGGGAGAGGACTGAGACCCCCGGGCTTCCCTGCCGGGAGGGCCGCACCCAACTCCTCCGCCTCGCCCTCGTGCCGTCCTTTGGCTCGTCTGGGAGACAGACACCTGTGGAAAGTGTTGCTGGGAACTTCTCTCTGCCTGGTCCACTCCCGATTACCAAACTTTGGGTTTGGGTTTGCACAATAGTGTTGGCTTTCGGGAGCAGGGGAACAGGTGTCCAGCCAGGGTGCTTTCGGGAGGCGGAGTCCCGGGGCTCACGTGCAAGGCGCCCGGGCGGGGAGCGGGCGACGCGGGCTCCTGTGACCCAGCCTCCGCGGGCGGCGTTACCTTGGCGGCTTATCCCCGGTCCGGGCCATCTGGAGCTCTCCCTGCGGGCCCTTTATGCCTTCTAATCCCCGGACGCAGGAGGCCAGCGGGAGGCACCTCTCTGTCGGCGCGTTCTCCCGGACGCTGTTGGACACCTTTAAGGCGACTGTGCTGACATCCAGTCTCTCTTCCACGCTGATAGGTGGGGTTGCGCGGTGGGGATTGGCGGGTAGTGGAAATTCTTGCCAAAGTAAGTAACTAGGTTTGCTCCTGCTGGACGGCTGGTGGATCCATTGAGCCTTGGTCGTAGCCTTTGGAGGCGCTCACCCGAAGCAGGTGATCTTTAGGTGAGGAGGGCGGAGCTTAGACTCAGTGCCCCTTCCCCAGGGAATCCTTACTGTCTGTTGGTGCTAGCTGCCCTAACCTGTGCGCTAGGGACTCCGCAGGAGGGATTCTGAGCCGATGGGAGGCAGGGAAGGAAAGGGTGTGTCAGCCTACAAGGAAACGCAGGTGGAAGACCAGGGCTGCAGCACTAGAGGCGGGGCCGCCCAGGGGAAGCCAAGGTCAGAAGTGGCTTTTGAGGAAGATCTGGGCACGGGAGAGCATGGGAAGGGATGGGTCAGGGGGAAGATGGTTTTACCTTATTTTCTGAACAGGGAATTTAGGGTTAGTTTTCTTAAGTCATCTGCCCACGGAACCCTTTTGTGGCAGTCCGGACTCAAACTCAGCTCTTTTTCTCCCTGAGAAGGGCCCTAGATAGCATCTCCAGCATCTGGGGTCATTCTGTTTCCCTACTTTTCTTTGAGGCAATGGAGTGTCTCCTTTGGTTGCAGAGTGGTATAATTTCAATTATATTAAAATAATACTTGGCAACTTTTTAATAGACAGTAGCATTAAAAAAAGAAAAACCCTGTAGCCCCAGGTGACCCAAGTTCATTAAAACAAAACAAAACAGAAAAAGGGAGTAGGAGCCCATGGAGGGAAAAATAAAAGATTTTAGAAAATGTAAGGCAGAAAAGATTATCCTTGCCTGACAGAGTTTTCCCCAAACATAGTATTTGTGAAGATTTTTAAGCCAAGCATGGTGGTACAAGCCTTTAATCTCAGCACTCAGGAGGCTGAGGCAGGAGGATTGCAAGTTTGAGCTGCCTAACATTCCTGGGCTACATTGAAAGACTCTGTGTCAAAAAAAAAAATTGTTTTTGTAATGTCCTCCTAGCTATCAGGTGATTTTAAATCATAACTTGCTGAGTTCTGGCTGTATGACCATAGCTGAATCAACTAACCATGCCAAGCCTTGTTCTTACAGAAGTTACCAAGAAGGTGAAAAGATGAACATGTGTTGCCTAGTTCATACTCAAAAATGGGGATCTTGTTAGCTTCCCTGAAAGCATAAAAAGCATCAGGCACTTACAGGTCTTTGGGTGGGCTCCTGGACCTTTTGGAAACAGTTGATGGGTTGAGAGGATTTGCTTCCCACTCCAGAAATCAGCTGAAGTTTCATGATTTAGTAATCCTTTAAAGTCTCTTGCCCAGGTGTGGTGGTGCATGCCCATGATCCCAGCACTCCAGGGCTGAGATGAGAGGATCACCACGAGTTCAAGGCCAACCTGGGCTACATAGTGAGTTCAAGGCCAGCTTCAACTACATAGTGAGACCCTGTCTCAAAACCAAATGAACAGAAAGTCTATAGAGGTCAGTGAGGATACTCCTCAGTAGTAGGGGGAGGTGGCCCATCCTTACCTGACATCCTGTTGCTTTGGCCCCTGATACTTCCCTTGCTCCTTGGGAGAGCCAGGAATGAGGGCTGGTCACAGACTAAGCTGAGAGTCTGCCCTAAGTGCAGAATCTTATCTGCTATACTCTTGTCCTGGCTGAGAGGGCTTACACTGTCCATTCTGGACACCCTGTTGGGGGGTGGGGCAGGGGAGCACATTCTTCTTGTCTTTAAGGCGATTGTCTGGGAATTCCATAGTGCTCCCTTTCAGCCTCCCTTGGGGGTGGGATATCCTCTTCTGGGACTGGATTTCTGGGAAAGTGGTACATGGAGCTAGAAAGTTTGGAGCCTTTGCCATCAGTCTGTGACCCCTGCTATCCCAAGGGAGACCCTGAGCATCACTGACAGAAGCCTCTAGGGACAATGTGGCAAGGCTTAGTTTCCTGGACTTCCCAGACCAACCAGGAGCAGCTGTTGAGACACCTGAGTTGGGGGCCAGGATAGAGGCCAGTGAGGCTAATGTCTGTCCTGGTTGGCAGCTTGGAGCAACACTGGTGGCCTGGACTCACTTATCCACAGCACTCCATTCCGAGAGACCCTCTTATCTCACTTGGAGATATCACTATCTTGGCTCCTCCTAGTTGGAGCATGCCCGGTCTGCTTGGCAGCTTTATTTTCTTCTGCCTGGGCACAGTTTGCAGGGAGAAACAGGGCACAGGGCAGGACATGGGTGTTTTCCAGTAGGGCTACTGGCACTGCCTGTCGCTCCCAACCCTGGCTCCTTAGGGATCCCAGAGAGAACCTTCCTTGCTGTGTGCTGTGGCCATGCCCAGGTTCCTCTGTGGTAGCCTTCCCTTTCTGCCCTGCCTCAGAAGAAACTGGTCCTTTGAAGAGTCACAGTGTTCTGCTCCTTCCCGTTCCCAGGAACCACGATGAATTCTTGAGTTAGGAGAGGCTGCTCTGGGCGTGGGGACGGGAAAACTGCAAGATACCTGACTCTACCCTTCAGGAATTCAGTAGAGACCAGAGCCTTCTCTCCAGGCACCTGACTCAGTGTTGCCAGGGTTTGACAAAAGGGACATCTGGACACATGTATTTGACTCTAGTGAATAATATTTAACAATATTATTCCGGGATTCTCCTTTCTCAAGAGCTGAGTGTCTTGGACTCCTGGTCTGGGACAGGGCCCACACAACATCCCAAGCAGGATGCCATATACAAGGTCCATATGGCCCTGCCCACAGTTTCAGTCTTGAGAACAGGATAGGAAGGTTCTCTGAGGACCCTGTGGCCTACCTCAGCATTCTTTACCTAGTTAATCTCTATGTTGTCCAACTTTTCATTCATTAATTTAATGGGTATTTATTGGTGCTTATGTGTAGCATCATTCTAGATACTGGACATAATCTTTAAACCAAGCAAGGTTTCTGTCATTGTGAAACTTTCTTTTTAAAAGATAGGGAGCATAAGTCACTGGAAATAAGCTTTAGTAATAAACAGTGCATTAGCAGATAATATGAGTTGCACAGGAAAAAGAACTAGAGCAGGAGTTGGGATCCCCTGTACTACTAGGGCTACAACTTTATTTATTTATTTATTTATTTTTGAGACAGGGTCTCAGGATGTAGTTTAGGCTGGCCTTGAACTCACTGTGTAGTAGCCCAGGCTGCCTCAAATTCTTAGCAGTCCTCCTGCCTCAGCCTCCCAAAGGGCTGGAATTACAGGTGTGCACCACCATTCTTGGGCTAGAGCTTTAAAAGGTGGTCAGAATGGGCCTCACCTGTTCTGGGGACATTTGAGCAAAGCTTGAAGAAGGCAGAGGAGTTCTCAAAATAAAATCTGAGTGCTTCCATGTGTCACTGGGGACACAATGTGGACAAGACCAGTATGGTCATTTCCTTCTGTAGGTGGTGTCTTCTGGCAGCTCATGGAGCCAGCTGTTCAGGTGTCAGGACAGGTGGGAGGCCCTGGGATGGGGCTTGATTGGATGTGGATCAGGCAGTCTGTGACCCAACCTGACAAGTTGTCCATCTTCTCCCCAGAATGGTTTTGCTTCTCTTTTCACTTGGCCATGTCCTACCATTCACTTCCTTGGAGAATCTGGTGCTGGATGCCCAGAGAGGACTGAGGCCCCTACAGAGTAGGGGGTGCAGAAGGATGTTTGCATCCTGGCTTCTTACCCTCTTCACAGTCCTGGGAGGGGCGGCAGAGGAAACACTTCAGAAGGAAGCTGGCCTGGGTGGGAAGACTCACAGGGTTGTGGGATGGATGGTGGTTGGGTGGAGGCTGGCCCCATCTGGCCTACTGTTCACCAGCCCTGTGTGCTGCGAGAGTGGCTTGCAATGAGCCAGGGGACTCTGGAGTCAGTCAGATCGCAGTTGAAACAGAAACTCAGACTCTTACTGTTTGGGGCTTGATACTACCCCGGATTAGTTGTAATAATTATATGAGATGATGCATGTAAAGAGTGAAAGTAGCATCTGGTCATAGCCCTCAGTACTTTGATTACTTAACCACCATTAGTACTGATAATTCTCTGGTGCCTCCCAAACACACACCTGTCCCACAGCGGTGCCCTTCAGCCAAAGTTCATTTGTTGAGCTGCTGGCCAAGGCCCTGGTAATTGAGTTCCCCAGGTAACATGGACCCTGGTGAAGCAGCCTTGGGCATGTTGAGTTGTCACAGGCAGAAGCCAGAGGGGTCAGCGGCTGCCCCAGTGGCTCAGAGCCCTGCCCTGCCACTCCCATCAGTGGGAGGTGCCGGGGCGTCTCACATCCGCCAAGCAGGAGGCTGAAGCCACAACCAGCCTCACACAGGATGTCAGGGAAGGGAGGACAGTTTCGTGATCGGTGGCAGGGTGTGGGGAGCCTGAGCAAAGGGGAGAGGAGAGGAGAACCCCACGTGGTATGCTCTTGGAGAGCAGGAGACTCAGGGACGGATGCTGGCTGAGGCTCCAGTGGCCTCCTTGCTTGTGGGCCAACACAGGAGTCTTGAGTCCTGCCCTGGGTGTGGACCCTCCCAGCAGATCAGTGGAACTGGCCAGGCTACTGAGGGGCCTTCTTGGGGGCTTACCCATCTTACATGCCCAGGACAGATGGGCTCAGCTCGGCCATGCCTAGGCACTCCAACAGTGCCAGCAGGGGATGAGCAGTGTGGCCTGGTGATCGCCTCCTTCCTCTGAGGGGCACAGTCTGATCTGCCACCCAGCATGGGGGGCCCCAAACAAGCCACCTCTATGTCTCCACTGGGGTCTGTGCTGAGCTCCTGAGATAGAAGGGTGCGGAGGGCAGTGTGTGTCCCAGAGGTGGGGCAAAGGATGGGCAGGGAGGGCAGGGTGTGGAATTTCTAGCCTACCCCTGTGCAGGAAGCTCTCCTGTATTTTCCAGGTGGGTGTCAGGATGTGAGAAGACCTGTCCCAGAACCAGGAATTTTCTGCTGGTCAGTGGCAATGAGGGATGATGGGGACAGGGAGAAAAGAAGGAAATTGCTGGGTCAGCTGCCCACAGGAAACGCTCAGGCTAGTTCCGTGCACCCGGCACAGACTTGTGTGGAAAGGAGACAGGATCAGCCACAGACAGGTCAGCAAGCCTCACATGGGGCAGCCCTGAGCCCTGGAGGTCTGTCCCTGCAGGAACAGCAGGGAGGTGCTCAGAGGTTGGGCTGGTCACTGACAGGGAACAACAGGCAGGCGTGGGGACTAAGACTGGGCAGTCTTTAGGAGTTGGGGGTGGAGAAGGTGTTCCTTCCTGGAAGCTCGGTCTCAGGGTGGCCCTCTAGCCAGGTGGCAGTGACTCCCCCAGACCCTCCCTGGTTTTGGACTTGGGGACCTGGGCTCTTCAGCCTGTGGAACTTGTGAACTTGCTTCCTTTCCCGTGTCCCTCTCAGTAGCTGGTTTCACCCACCCGACTACCTGGCTTTCCCTGCTGCTGCACCTGTGTGGTGTCTGGGGTAGCTGCCCCTCCCCATGCAGGTTACGATGGCTGGAGAGGAGCCCTGTACCCTCATTGCTCAAGAGCGATTCCACCAATGGGATGGAGCTAAGCCCACCACTAGGGCTTCATCCCTTCTCCATTTGATCCTCTTATCTACCCTGCATAGGAGGCAGATAAAACAAAAGAAGAGAAAGATCACCCTTAGGGTGTTGTCTGAGTATGTACTTTTTTTTTTTTTTTCCTTCAGTACTGGAAGCTGAACCCAGGGCCTTTACACTGAGCCATGTCCCCAGCCCCTTTTTTATATTTTGTTTTAAGACAGGGTCTTGGTAAGTTGCACAGGTTGGCCTTGAATCTTCCTGCCTCAGCCTCCCAGAGTGCTGGGATTATAGGCATGTAGCACTGTACTCCAGATATTTTTAAGAAAGCTTACCGGGCTTTGGAAACCTTGTACATATGCTTCCTTCTCACTCAGTTGTCTGAGGGGCTGAGTGCACTTCACCTGCCTCCCTGTCATTGGCCATTCAGGTTGCTTCTCATTTTATCCCAGTAGCTTACTGTAATCCTAGCACCTGGGAGGCTGAGGCAGGAGGATCACCACAAGTTTGAAGCCAGCCTGAACTACATAGCGAAACCCTGTTTCAAGAAAACACCAAAAAACAAAACAATAAATAATACAGAGAGGATAAAAGTTCTGGAGCTCGGCGGGTGTCCCTATCCATGGCAATTTTAAGGGGCCATTTTAGTGCAAGGTTCAGGCAAGCACTGTGGGAGCAAGGTTGACGATGGGCAGGTGGGGTCAGACCAGGAAGGCTCTTGGAAGGTACCTTGATGTGCTCCTGGGGCGAGGGCAAGAGGGATCTCAGACAGAGAGGCTCAGAGACTAGTGAAGCAGGCCCGGGATGGGTGGGGGGGGTAGATGGAGCAGCCTGCACAGGGCCAAGGAGAGGGGACTGGTGTCGGGGAAGGGGCTGCATGGGCCTCTGCCCAGGACTAGCAGTGGTTCCCAGCCTGGTCAGGCTCGAGAGGCCCTGGCTCTAACCGTTGTTGTTTGTCCCGGGTCCTCTGCTCAGGGCTCTCCATGCGCTTGGCCCTGACTTGTCTTCATGGCCCGGGAATGTGCAAGCTTGGTCTAGCTTGAGATCTTACACCCGTTGTTCTGCCTGCCTGAACCACTCTGTCCCCGAATCTCATCATGGCCAAGGCTTCCTGTCCTTCATTCAGGTCATCGATGGAGAACATTACCTCCTCCTTTCACTCATGCAGCAGGGAGCGGTGATCACTCACTATTATGTGAACTTGGGATGTGGCACCGGAAAAAAGGACAAAAGTCACTAAATAAGAACAAGAGAGCAGCTGGGTATGGTGATGCATGCCTGTAATCCCACCATTCTGGGAGGCTGAGGCAGGAGGATCACAAGTTTGAGTCCAGCTGGGCAGCGTAGTGACTTGGCGAGACCCTGTCCTAAAGTAAAAAATAAAGACTTGGGGATGTAGCTCAGTGCAGAGACCCCCCTGGGTTTGATCCACACTGCTGCTGAAAAATGAAACAACAACAACAAAAACCCCAGAAAGTGGCTTCCTGTGGAAGGTTCCCCAGGCAGGCATCAGGATTAATAAGTAAACTCTTCAGTGTGCTCACGTGGGGCAAGGTCTGAGGAGAAGAGCAAGGAGGCGAGAACGATGGCAGGTGCAGTGCCAGACCAAGGTGGGGAAGGGACCTCCCGGCAGAGCTGGGGTCAGGGATCGGACGCAGGAGAGGGCTTTCCAGGCCATGGGCAGCACAGGCCTAGGCCTGGCTACCAGAGCTCAGCATCGGCCTTTAGTTCCTCAAAAGCCCTATTTTGTAGGAAATTGTCCCATTGGCTGGTTTGTGTTCGGTTACCTCACCTCCCCCTTCCAGGACAGGGCCTGCTCTGTGCCAGGCAGTCAGCGTTTGGTCTTGCTTCTTCGGCTTCTTCACAGACAGCTGGCTCCAGAGCCCACCAGGCCTGGGCTAGAGTGCTGTGCTGCTGGTCCCCTGGCTCCCGGAGTGGGGCAAGCAGGCAGGATCTGCTCTGTGTGACCTCTTTGCTGACACCTTGCACCTCTGGGGTGGGTGGAGCCCAGGGGCTGCTAGCCTGCCCCAAACCTGCCCTCTCCTACCAACAAGGGGTGGTGGCTGGATTTTCCTGCCTTGCCTGGGGGCATTCTTTCTGCATTGGGGGCCCACCCTGCTTGGTCCTGGAGCCAGCAGTCCAGGCCCCTGTGTAATGTGCAGCAGATCCTGCCAGGCCTCTAGTCCTACCCAGCCAGCCCTCACCTGCACCCTGGAAGCAGTGGTCAGCTCCTGGCCCCAAACTGCTTGGTTGGCTCTGAGCTGGCGGCCTAGGGATTATGTCTGCACGTGTCCCTGCCTTTAATGGCAGGGGTGTAATTAGGCATCCTCCCTCCTGTAATAGCCATGCTTCACTGCCTCCCAAAGCCTGAGGTCTGAGTTAGTCAGATCATCATCCTGCCACTTCCTACCTGGTTATCTGGGACAAGTCACTTAGCGTCTGTGGTCCTGGTTTCCTCACCTATCTGAGGAGGTTCCACTTACCTTTCTGGTGGCTTCCGACATGCTGTTTGGTGTCACATTCACAAATTCACACACAGAGTGCAAAGGTGGTCAGAATGTGTACCAGCTCGTCTCCCTGGCTGACTGGCAGTGAGGTTCAAGGAGGATTTTCTCCTCTGTGTTTGCATTTTCTCCAATGAGCATAAAAACTTAAAATATAATTACAAGAACACACAGAGTATCTGGTCCGATGCCTGGTGTGCAGAAGGTGCTCGGAGAGGTGCTTGGGTGTGGGGCTGGCACTGAGTGTTCTTGCCCTCCTGGCTGAGTTGGGTGTCTCCTCATCTGTTTCCCTCCTTTCTCCCGTCTTCCACCTCTGCACCTGTGGGGTCCTTGTCACAGATGGTCCTGTGTCCTCATGTCCCTTCCCCCGAGTCTGTAGGCCCCTCTCCTCCCCAGGGGAATCTCTCTCAGGTTCCTCTGGCTTCTGACCCAGTGACCTCAACCCGGGGAGGAAAGAACCCACACCTCAGAGCCCAGTGAGTGCTGATTTACATTGATTTACTGGGCTTCCCTCCCCCACAGCATTCTATCAGGCTCAGCTGTTTCTCCAGAGGCCCAGATCCCTGGTCTCCGAGACTCTATTTTCACTTCCAGCCCCAGGAGCCCCCAGGGCTTTCATGCTTACTCTCTGACCCTTGGGGCCTCTGATCTAGCACTGGGACTTTCCCAGCTACCTGCCACTCCCCCTGGGGTGGGAGGTGCTGCTCTGGTCTGGCTCTCCTCACATTTTTTGGTTGTCCCCAAGGGGTGACAGTGCTGGAGGGTTGGTTGCTGGTATTTGGTTTGGAAGTGACCACGCCTGCTGGTCCTTTCATTTGCAGGGATGTGGGTCTCAGCCTCTCGTGTGGCGTGAATGCAGAGTGAGATGGCACTCCTGGCATGGCAGGCCCTAATTACTTGGCCAGAAGACTCTGCAACTTTGTCACACACATTGCATGCAGTGGGCACTTGCCCCCCAACTTCAAGGAAGCCTCAGTCTTAGATCCTCAGGATCCTTTCGTATGCAAACTCCTGGCCTGGTAATTTTTTTTTTTTTTTTTCAATCCTGGGGGTCAAACCCAGGGCTTTGTGCATGTCAGACAAGTGCTCTACCACGAAGCTATTCTTCCAGCCCTGTAATTAATTTTTCCCACCTCCCAAGAAGCTGAAATCTTCAGGACATCCTTTAGGCCCCAGCTTTGTTAGGACACCCCGCCCCCCTTCCTCATTTCAGGCCAGATGTCCCCTTTCCGTACCCCAGTCCAGCACTTGGTACACTGAGCTGGCCTGTCTCTACCTGTCCTACCAAGAGTAAGCTTCTCCCTGGTCCCTGGTGAGGACTGGATCTGCTTGCCTTCCCTTTGTAGCTGTATGGACTGAATGGAGCCATTTTGGGGGTGTGCCTTGCCCCCTGTGTTTCCCAAGGACAGGCCTTGGTGTCCTGTGGTCAGTGGGAGGCCTGGCTACTGGAAGCCGGAAGCAAAGTGCAGATAATCCTCCCCCCTCCCCCAAGGATAATCCAGAAATAGTTTCCCTTTGGGCTGGGAGTGCATTTTATGTGGGTGGATGGTTTGGGGCCCTTGAGCTGCTTTCTTTATTGGGTGCAGATTTCATTGGCTTATACTACACTTGGGCCCGTAGAAAGGGGGCTGTTCTGGCACTCCCCATTAGATCCCAGGGGTGCTGGAACGGGAGGGGGGGGCACAAGTTGGGGTGGGGATCAGGAGGGAAGCTGGGGCTGGTCCTGCTGCAGAGACCCCAGCGGCCCTATGGGATGGGCTCTCCTTCCAAGCCCCAGTGGATGGGGCAGCGCCCCCAGCTGAGTGCTCCGTGCCTCCCTGACGTGTGTTCCCGTGGCTGGGGCTGGTTGCGTAGACTTCAGTGAGAGTCTTCCTGAAGTTAGAAGAGGCTGCTGAACCCAGATGGACTCTGGCCTCTCCCTAGCCCCATTTGGGCTCTAATGGGGAGTCCCTGGGACAGCTTTTCCATTCCACCTTTCTGCTGGCTCTGGAGGGAGGCTTGTGAAGTTTCTCTTTCTGGTTAGCCAGACTTTTATGGCTTTTTTAGAAAACAGGTTAACAATTAAGCTAATTAACTGCAGGGCCTGCTGGCCCTCCTTGTTCCTATAAAGCCAGGCTAAGTAGCTTCCTTCCCTAGCTTCTGCTCCCATATGAGGCTAAGGGTGGCATTAGAGCATTAACCAGCCAGCAGCAGGCCTGATCAGGGACAGGCCTGGGACTCCAGGTTCTGAGGGCTGTCCGACTTCTGGGGGACTATACTGCATATGGTGCACAGGAAGCCCTGGGTGGCTCTGGGCTTGGGGAGAGAGCCCACAGGCTGCTGCAGGCCAGGACTGTGGGACCAGCACAGCTCTGGGGCAGGTCTCAAGGGGTCCCCTTTCTGCAGGTCTCCAGTGGGCAGCTGCAAACATGAGGCGGTTCCTGAGACCAGGGCATGACCCTGCACGGGAGAGGCTCAAGCGGGACCTGTTCCAATTTAACAAGGTAAGGACAGAATGTGAGCCAGACCCCAGGCTGGGGGCGGGAGGGTCGGTCATCATGGCCTAGGGCTGAAGAGTCAGCTTTCCTTCACCTGGATTAAGGTGCTTGCTTGGTACTGCCTAACAGGCCTCAAGGAATCTGACTTTGGAAATGGGGTGTGGTCAGAGGGCATTCCTGGGACAGGGCAGTGGGATACTCAGGAGTCGGGACTCCTTGTCCCAGGTCTCTTGCTGGCTCGTTGTTTGACCTCTGCAAGTCACGCCGTGCAGCCTCAGTCTTTCTTCCTATAAAATGGGTATAAAACAATCTGTCCTGCCTGTCTTGCCACAGGGCTGCCCTGGAGGTTTAGGGACAGAAAAGATGAAAGAGTATTGAGTCCTGCATCAAGGTATAATAATGTTCCAGTGATGGCAGAGCCCTAGGGGTTCAGGAGGCTTTAGGGCCGAGATGTAACTTAGTGGCACTGTGCCTCCCTCGAAATCGAGAGATCTGGAGTTCTATCCCAAGTACTGGAAAAAAAAAAAGAGCTTTAGACATGGCTGTTCCCTCTCTCCTCACAATACCCTCAGAAGAAAACACACCTTTCTCAGCAGGCTGGATGTCTCGTTCCTCCTGGAACTGTGGGCCCAGGGGAGAGGGGAGAGGCACCCCGGAGCAGTCAGAGTTGGCATTTGACTATCCCAGTCCCACTCCTAAGGCCCTAGTAGAAGCTCTGCAGGGTCTGCTGGAGGGAGCTGGAGCTGGAGCTGGAGCTGGAGCTGGAGCTGGAGCTGGAGCTGGAACCTGAGCCTGACAAGGCCAGCGCAGGCCTGTAAACAGGAGCACCTTGTGGCTCATTAGCTCTTGCCACTGCCACCTAGCAATCTGGACTGCTTGGGGATAATTAGCCTTCTCCTCTCTCCTTTGATCTCTGCTCCAAGTGGACTTCAGGAAGGGGGACATCATGATATTCTCCCCTTAGGGGCCTAATCTTCCAGAGTAAATTCACAGGTAAGACTCTGACTTTTTGTTTGTTTTTTGAGACAAGGTGGCATTAGAGGTGTGTGCTACACCCGGCTTTTTTATTTTTAAATGGTGCTGGGGATTGAACCTAGGCCCTCATGAATGCTAAGCTACACCCCCAGCTGGGAAATCTCAGTTTTGTTGGGGACTTTGTTTTTTGGGGGGGGGTTTTGGTACAGGGGATTGAACTCCGGTCCTTGGCTTTCGAGGCAGGTGTCAGAACCACTGAGCTAAATCCCTGGCCCTGGGGAATTTGTTTTAGGCTACCCTCTTCTCCAGAGGAACCAGTGAATGTTAGACTGGACAGTGGGGAAAAAAGCACCTCTCTTGCCGGACATGGTGGTATATTCCTGAATCCCAGAGTCTGAGGCTGGAGGAGCGCTATGAATTTGAGGCCAGCCTGGGATACACAGTGACTTTAAGGCCAGCTGCACTGCAAAACGAAACCCTGTCTCAACCAAAAACAAAACAAAACAAACAAAAATCCACCCAAAAATCAACTAAACATAAAAGCACCTCTCTTTGTAGAAAATGAGGAATTCTCTTCTTCAATTTTTTTCTTTTTGAGAAAAGCAGAAGTCGGTCTGCCCAAGTTCAAATCCAGCCTCACAGTGTACGACTAGGTGGCCGTGTGTCCATCACTCATGCCATAGACTTCTAAGGGCTATGTGTGCAATCACCTAACTTGAGTGCTAGGCCCAGTGGCCCAGGGACGTTAGCTGCTGGGGATTTGGGGGATGGGGGCGGGGTGGAGAGGTGCTTCCCAGGTCTTGCTGTGTTGGGAGAATGGGATCAAGGGGCCCAGCATATCCTGCCGTCTTCCTTTGGTGGTCTTGCCCTGTAGGAGAGGGTGTCGCCATGGAGCTTTTCTTTCTTTCTTTTTTTGGTACCAAGGATCGAACTCGGGTCCTTGGGCTTGTGAGGCAGGCAGTGGAACCACTGAGCTAAATCCCCGGCCCAATGGGGCTTTTCTGTAAGCCATCTGCCTCTGAAATCTAGGTTTCCTACATGAATGCTCTTCTCTCGGGTTGCTTTAGGGCCATGGGAAATGGGGGTGCAGATGGAGAAATGGGGGGAATCTCAAGACACCTGGAGCCTGCCAACTTTGCTCTTGAAGGAAAATACCACGGGTACCTGGGTGTCCCCAAGTGCCTCCAACCCTCTAGGTGAAGCATGTATCTCTCACTGTTAGCAAAGGTAGCCAATTCCAGCAGAAACCGGACAGACAGGCTCAGCAAAGGGACCGAACCCTCGCCCCAAGTTCCCTAGGTGCTGTGGGTGAGGCTGGGGTGGAGCTGGAGTGAAGAAATCATCCCCCCATTGGTAGTCCCCAAACTTGCCAACCCCACCCACAGACCTGGGCGGGGAGGGGGAGGCTTTTTGAATTCTTCCTGCCTTCTCTGCCTTCCTCTTTCCATCTGCATGCAAGAAGCTTCTTCTAGCACCTGCTACACACACAGCCCAAGGCCAAGGCCTGTGGGAATCTCAGAGCAGGAGGCTTTGGCCTTCAGGATTTAGGGAGGGTAGGGCTGATGGCTTGTCTTAGGAGTAGAGAGAAGCAGGTAGGGAGAGGGGAACGGGAAGCCCACACAGTCTCATCAGGCTCTGGGAGTGCATTGGAGCCAGCAGGGTGGGGTTGAAGGCCAAGGCCAGTCCCTAGAGGATCTGGTACCCTGGTTGGTCCGACTTTTGGTGGCCCCTGGACCTGGAGGGCAGAAGGGAAACTGAAACCTGGGAGTCTGAGCCTGACTTGGTGGATTTTGAGTAGGGGGTGAGCAGTTGCCCTGACAGTTTAGAAAAGCTGACTCTGGGGACTTTTTTCCTCTCTGGGTGAAACGGTAAACTTAGGAGACTTTGAAGTGTCCAGAGCCCAACAGGGAGTGAGGGGCGGGGCTTCTGGACCCTGGCCCTGGAGACTTCTGGGGGCGGTTGTGCCACGGGGTCTGTCCAGGCATTGCAGGGTACCTAGCAGCATCCCCACTTCCTACCTCCTAGATGTCCAATTTGTGATATCTCAGAATGTCTCCAGACATTGCCAGGTATCTCCTGAAGGGTAAAATTGCTCCTACTTGAGAACTGCTGGAATAGGCCAGTTAGGGCATAAGATTGATGAGAGCCGGTGCTAGATACAGTGTGGGAGTGAGGAGGCAGGGGAGGGGACAGGGGACAAAGGAGGGAGGTGGGCGTCCAGGATGACCATGGGGTCTCTGCCCTGGGTGGGTGGCGGTGCCAAACACAGAAGGGGAGCCCAGGAGCAAGTTTCAGTGATGTGTTAATTAATTCAGTTTGGACAGGATGGGAACAACCACGGTCTCTGTTCATGGAAGGGCAGTTTTCCCAGTGGTTAGCGCCCAACCCTGACACCTGGCTGCTGGTCTCCTTGCTGTGTGAGCTCAGGCAGGTCCCTAGTCTCAAATGGAGGTGATGTTAGAAGCTAGTCCATGGGACTGATGTGAGGACCAGGTGGGTCTGTACATAAACGCAGGGCTGAACAGGCTCATGGCTACAGTTTCTTTTTCTTTTCTTTCTTTTTTTCTTTTTTTGTGGTTGTTGTTTTGAGAGAGGGTCTTGCTCTGTAGCTCAGGCTGATCTTGAACTCATTATGTAGCCCAGGCTGTCTTCAAACTTGCAGCAGTTTTCCTGCCTCAGCCTCCCGAGTGCTGGAATGATAGGCATGAGCCACCATGCCTGGCTCATGACTACAGTTTTGAATGGCCCAGCTCGACAGGTATTTCTGCTGGCTTGAGGCTGACTCCAGGGAGCCTGGGGACCCTCGAGGGAGGGTCCAGCAGACAGTGTGTGGACTGAGCTGGCCCCTGAGCACCAAATGAGCTGCTAATGTAGGTCAGATTCAGGTGGGTGTCAGGCCCTGGAGAGTGTCTATGCCTGGGGACTCTGGTCACCTGGCCCAAGACTGCTGTCCTAATGGCCAATCTACAAGGCCTTGTCCTTGGGGGTGGGACAGCAGAGCAGTGCTGCCACCACAGGCTCGACCTCAGTGGCTTACAGACACCAGCTTCTAAATTAGTTCTGAGCCTCTCCCTCTAGCATCCTCTAGCCAAACTTTTGTGCCCATGGCCAGCAAGCGGCCCCAAAGAGAGCAGGAACACTGCCCCAGGGGCCTGGGGAGCTGCATGTTCATGGGTAGAAGTTATGATGATGACCAGTCTTGAGACTCTCGGCCAGGGGCTGGCTCCCACAGGGTCAACTCTAGCTCAGCAGGAGCCCAGGCATCAGGAGACTGGGTGGGACAATGATTAGGGGCAGGGACTTAGCACCAGACAACCTGGATCTAGATGTGGGCTCTGCTACGTTTGTACTGTGCGGCCGTGGAAACATCACGTAGCTTCTCTGTGCCTCCATTTCCTTATCTGTAAGATGGGAGTCATGGCAATCCCTATATCCTGGCTACCACACTGAGTGAGTTTAATTGCTTCGAATAGGAATAGTGGCCAGCACATCACCACCTCATCTTCAGGGTGACAGGCAAATGGGTGTTGTCCCCGCTCTACAGGTGAGGAAACTGAGACCTCCAGGGCTTATGCAGCCTGAGCATATGCCGGAGGGCAGTGGTCGGGAATAAGGACAATCCTGTCCTCTCTGCTGACTGGCTGTGTGGCCTTAGGGTGGTGATTTCACCTCTCTGAGCCTCAGTTTCTTCACCTGTGAAGCTGTCATCTATCACATGCAGTGTGGGTCCTGAGCCGGTTGGGAAGATAGGTAAGTCAGCCAGCAGGGCGTGCTCCTTCCCTGGTGCATCTAATGAGCCACACCCATGAGGAGGCCCTGGTGTCTGTCCCCAGAGGCTGCAGGGGACCTGCCCAGCCCTTCCTGCCCTTGCCTAGCCTCTCCAACCCCACCCCCAGGCCCTGGATGGACAAACAGTCTGTTCCTGGCCAGCTGCCCCTGCCCAGGGCCAGGTGGTTTGTGTTGGCTTTTGCATGGCTGGGTCCCTGGTGTCAGGTGACAGCCACACAGGGAGGGCCAGGTTGCTGCCACCACCAGGAATCTGAGGTGGCCACACCCAGTATCGGGCAGAGCCTCTCAGCCAGCCTGGTGGGTGTGCCCCCTGTGGCCCTGGGCTGCCTCCTGGACCCCGGTCCCTGTCAGTCTTCCTTTCTACCCCCTGACGAGCACTGGGGGTTCATCAGGTCCTTTTTTTCTGGACAGGGCCCTCCCAGGTGGAGGGCAGGATGAAGGGTCCCTACTGTCTCTGACAAAACAGCCCTCGTTCACTCCTTTCCCTTCTGGGGATCTGAACCTGGGTCCTGGAGCAGGGGTGAGACAGATGGCCTTTCTCTCCCACACAGGCTGATGTTGCAGTTTGGCGACCCTACAGATCGGTGCTCTCCTTTCCTTGCTCCCTGTCAAAAGAGTTCATTGTTCTCTCTTCCCTTGGCAGAGGTCACCTGAGCCAGGTAGCAGGATGGGGGCAGGGCCCAGAGAGGCTGGATGCCCGGTTCTCACAGGCTCCTCCTTTGATCCTGAGCTGGAGTGAACTAGGGTCTCTGTCCCAGGGGCCATCTGGGAATGCCATGCCCCTGAGGGGCTGTGCCAGCTGCCCTAGACTGAGCCTGACCCTCATGCTTCCCTCAGGGTTGCCAGTGCCCTGGAAGTTGCACAGCTAGGAAGCCCTGGGGCTGAGCCCACCCTCCTACGCTCTGTGGATGGTTCCTTTGAGGGTGGCCATCTGTACTCCCCCTGCAAAGAATCTGGAACTGTTCCTAAGCTCTAGACAAAGTCATCACCCCATGGTTCTGCGATCTAATAGAATTAAGAGCTGGGGGAGGAACAGCAAGAATGTGAGCGGGGCACTGAGGTTCGAGGTTTGAACAAGGTTCAGGGACATCGTACCTGGTTTCTCTTGGGTATATCCACCCCGTCCCAGGGTTGGTTTCTAGCTCCTCCCTTCTCTCTGATCCATGGGCCACTTCTTTCCAAATTCAAATCCCTCCGTCCCCAGTGCCAGCAAAACTCCCTGGGGCTCTTAGACCTCCCTGCCCAGCTGGGTGGAACTCATGCCTGGCTCTGCCGCTCACCTAGTCACCTCCTTGGGGTATCTGTGGGTCTTATTTGCTTGTCCAGCCTGGGGAATCCCCAGGGAGCCACACTCTTTGCATTTGAATTGACTCTCTCGGGCCGGGTTACTGTGGAGTTCACTGCCCTTATTTCGTACCCGTACCCGATAGGGCCATGGCCCCTCAGGAGCTGGAGAAGATGTCCCGAAGGATGTGGAGAAAGACAGGAACCTTGGCTCAGGCTCCCAAGCTGTCAGGTGGTTCTTGGTGTTCAGCTCTAGGGCAGCCGTGAGGTGGGAGACGAGGCTCAGAGAGCAAAGTAGCTTGGAGTACTTGCTAAGTGCAGACACATTTCAAGGTAGGAGGGGATTAGAATCCCAGTGAGTCTGACTCAGTGCCTGTTCTTTTTGTTTGTTTGAGACAGAGTCTTGCTATATCGTTCAGGGCAGCCTTGAACTCACTGTGTAGCCCAAGCTGGCCTCGAATTTGGGGCAGTCCTCCTGCTTCAGCCTCCCAAGTGCTGGGACTACAGGCGTGCACCACAACACCCAGCTCAGTGCCTGTTCTGAACCCTGACGGGAAGGTGGGGATGGGAGGGAAGGGTGGCCACGGTGTCCCCAAGACCCTGAAGGGCATGAAGAAGAGAGTACAGATGACTGAAGGATGAGCCCAACCTTTTGTCTTCTGGTTTAAAGAAGCTGAACTGCAGCAGGAGGGACTTAGCTGAGATGTTAGACCAGCCCTGAGTGGAGGGGATAACGTGTGGCCTAAGAGCCCAACAAAAAAGCTCCAGAGCCCTTCTTATTTGGCTTCACTTGCCTGATGATGCCCTGAGGCATTGTTTCAACAGGAATATAATATGAGCCCCATGTATGTATTTATTTATTTGAGACAGAATCTCTCCCAGGTAGCTCAGGCTGGCCTCAAACTCACTGTGTAGCCCAGAGTGCCCTTGAACTCCAGGCGATCCTCTGGCCTCAGCATCCTGAGTGCTGAGATTACAGGTGTGGGCCACCACACCCAGCCTTTTTTGTTTTCTGAGACAGGGTCTGGCTATGTAGTTCAGGCTGGTCCTGAACTCAGTATGTTGCCCAAGCTGGCCCTGAACTTGAAGTGATCCTATTCTGGCCTCCCAAGTCCTGGGATTATAAGTGTGCACCACCATACCTGGGCTAAGCCACATATGTAGTTTTAAATTTTCTAGAAGCTGCATTATAAAATCTCGTAAACAATTGAAATTAATTTTATTTTATTTTTAAATTATTATTATTATTATTATTATTATTATTATTATTATTGGTACCAGGGCTCAAACTCGGGACCTTGCGCTTGTGAGGCAGGTGTCGGAACCACTGAGCTAAATCCCTGGCCCCTGAAATTAACTTTAATAATAAGCTGTCTTTAGTCCAGAATATACTTGTGTGTGTCTGTGTTACTAGGGACTGAACCCAGGGACTCAGGCTCATACTGGGCAAGCACTCTTCCACTAAAATATATCCGCAGTCCTTTTTCAAATTTTATTTATACAGAATATCACTAAGTTGCCCAGGCTGACCTCGAACTTGCAGTCCTTCTGCTTCAGCCTCCCAGGTAGCTGGGGTTATAGGTTTTCTCTCTACACCCAGTTCAAAATATTATTGTTTTGCCACACAAATTACTAAGATATTTCTTTACTATTTGTCTTTTTAAAAATACTAAGTCTGGGGCTGGGGATTTAGCTCAGTGGTTCTGCCACCTGTCTTGCAAGCACAAGGGCCTGAGTTCAGTCCCCGGTACCAAAAAAAAAAAAAGAAGTTAAAAATACTAAGTCATAGGGACGGGGATTTAGCTCAGTGGTTCCGGCACCTGCCTCACAAGTGCAAGGTCCAGAGTTCGATCCCCAGTACCAAAAAAAAAAAAAGAAAGAAAGAATACTAAGTCTTGAAATATGTCTATATTTTATATTTCTAGAACATCTCAATTCTGACATAAATTTTCTTTTTCTTTCTTTTTTTGATACTGGGGATCAAACTTGGGACCTTGCGCTTTCGAGGCAAGTGGCGGAACCACTGAGCTAAATCCCCGGCCCCCTGACATAAATTTTCTTTGGAAATATGTGACTCTGTATTTAGAGTTCAGAAGATTTATAGTCAAAAAGGGGGCATTTGAAGTTAGTCTGCCTGAGTCCAGCCCCTCTTCTTTTGGAACTCAGGTTGTTCCAGACATACTTGGAAGTTGTCCAGTAGCTGAACAGAACATCCCTTCTGAAATGAAAATTCATTGAAGTGAGGGAAAATGTGGAAAACAGTTCATCTGTGGGAATAGCTCCACTGCATACTTTGTCTTGTGGCTGCTGTTCTGGCAGCACAAGGTGTGGGGCCTGCTACTGGCCACCAAGCCTCTGAGGATATGTTCCTAAGAGTCCTCTAGATTCCAAATTCCAGGCTTTTACCCTGAACTGCTGCTGCAGGTGATGATGGGAAAATGCTACTTGTCTAGGGAACCTTCTCCCAGGCTCGGCAGCTGACTTCCTGCAGAGCCAGTAACCTGGGGCTAGTGGAGGCCTAGCAGGGCCCCAGGGAGCTTGTCTCACGTAGCTGATCCATCCCCTGCCCTTCTTTTCCTGGGAAATGTTTACATTCCAGACACTCAGCTATCTACCCAGAGCTTGTTGGGGCTCTTCGTTTTTTACATAGCTGGACAGGGACCTGGGCATCCTTGGGGGCTCCTGCCCCCAGGGGTCTCTTCCGGCTGTCCCATCCAGGTAGTCCGCCAGTTTCAGGGCAGACTGTATTCCTGTCCCCACCTCCCCCTTTCCATTCAGCCCAAGAGTCCCCCAAATAGGCAGTTGGAATTTTCCTCCTGAGCACAACCCAGCATGGGCCTCCTCCTCTGAACCACTGGACTGGCTTGGCCTGGCCTGGACTGGGCTGGTGGGGAGGCTGGCAGCTGTGGAGTTTGCTAAGCTATCTCAGCTGGTGTGGCCAGGGACTTATCGCCTCTTGGAGGCCTAACAGGATGGCTAAATACAGCCGGTGGGGGGGTGGGGGGAGAGCTCCGGGCCTGGAGAGGCCACCTCATTGCTGTAGCTTCTTGCTGCAAGGCAGTTTCCATGTCTGAAAAAAGAAAAGAAAAGTCTGTAAAGCAGATGTTTGTCCTGTTGCTGTGCTCTGATCTGACCTAGTTTGGCAATGTCAGTGACCCCTGGGGTGGGTGTGGGGTAGCTGATTAAGAAGCAGAAACTCAGCCAGGGGTAGTGGTGCTTGCCTGTAACTTTTGCAGTCTGGGAGGCTGAGGCAGGAGGATTTAAATTACAGCCTAGATCTGGCAGTTCAGGAGCTTAACGAGACCCTATCTCAAAAAAGATTAATTTTTTGGGCCGAGGATTTAGCTCAGTTGTTCCAGTGCCTGCCTCGCAAGTCCAAGGTCCCAAGTTTGATCCCTGGTACCCCCCCCCCCCACAAAAGTTAATTTATTTGAGACAAGGTCTTGCTACATAGTTCAGGGGCTGAAATCGAACTTGTGGCAATCCTCCTGCCTCAGCTTTCTGGGATGACAGGCATGTGCCACCATGCCCAGCCCCATCTCAAAATTTAAAAAAAAAAATTTTTTTTCAAATGGCTGGATATGTAGCTCAGCGCAAAAACTCTAGATTCACAGCCTTGCAAGTGTAAGGTCCCACCCGAGTTCAATCCCCATACCAAAAACAAAACAAAACAAAAACTCTAGATTCAATCTTAGTGCCACCAGAAGAAAAAATAAAAAAGAAGCAAAGCCTTCCCAAAGATGGTTTGCCCATCTGAATCGGTAGGGTTTACATCCATACCTTTTTACCATTGCAGGTTGAAGTTCCTTCCCTGGGACATGTGCCTCAGAAAATACCCAGACTTGCAGGCAAGGACAGGAGTCCAAGGAAGGTTGTCAGTGTAATTAGCCATTACAAAAGCAACAGAAGCAGACTAAATGTTCAATAGCAGAGGCAGTGCCACCTCCAGCTGTTTAAAAGTTGTTTGAGAACTTTTAGCAACCAGGTAGCTTTGAGTAGAAAACAGGTTATAAACTTATACGTGCACAGGAACACACACGCGTCTCTGCGTGGAGTGATCCGTTCTCAAATGTACAAACAGGCTGAGGGTGTGGCTCAGCAGTGGAGTGTTTGTGTAATCGGCACAAGGCCCTGTTTGATCCCCAGCACAGGAAAAAAAAAGCCCAAGGGAAAACAGTAAAATATCACTAATTAAAAAATAAATGAGAGGGCCAGGGATTTAGCTCAGTGGCGCTGCGTCTAGTTCGAAAGCCCAAGGTCCTGGTACCAGAAAAATAAATAAATAATAAATGAGTCAAGTGTGGTGGCACACTCCTATAATCCCAGGTACTTGGGAGGCTGAGGCAGGAACCCCAGTTTGAGCCCCAGCCTAGGCAATTTAGCAATTTAAAAATCCCTATGTTAAAAAAGGGAGGAGGGTAGTTGCTGGGGGTGTAGCTGAGTGGTAGAGCATTTGCTGAGTGTGTACAAGGCTCTGGAGTTTATTCCCAGTACTGCAAATTAAAATATATATATACATACAAATACATAACATTCACAAGCACAGAAAAGACTCAAAGGATATACACTCCAAGAAGTTAGTGAGGGCTACTTCCGGTTGGGCTTTTCTATACATTCCAAACTTGTACGGTGTGTGTGTGTTGCTTCTGTAATAAGAACTGAACCAAGCACGAGCCTGCAGCAATGCTCCAGAAATTTCCTCTCTGGGAAGATGACTGAGTACTCAGTGACAAGGGCCCTGGGGACAGAGGAGACTGGGGGTGGGGACCTTGGACAGTCCCGAACTGAGCAGGGACACCAAGGTGCCCTCAGGCCATGGGGACAGCCTGGGGCTGTGGTGCCACCAGGCTTTTTTCCTGAGGGACTCGTGTCTCCTACAGTGGCCCGGCACCTCCCCCGGTAGAGGGAGAGGGCTGCCCCTCTGCGCAGGGTGTTTGTGGCAGGGGCACCAAGTCAGAGTTCCTGGAGGGGTAGCTTGTGGGGATAGCCGAGTGGCCAAGGACAGGCTCAGAAATGGGCTGCAGCGGGGAGAACAGGTGGGTCTGAGTTTGGCTCTAACACTCAGGTGTCTGGGAGGGACCTGAAAGGTTCCAGACCCCTCCTTCCTTCTGGCTGGCTCCTCCATCTGGCACTGGGCTCAGCCGGGGAAGCAGAGGGAACACAAGGCCCCCGGAGATGTGTCTGTAGGCCTGACCCATGTGGCTGTCATTGCAGACTGTGGAGCATGGATTCCCGCACCAGCCCAGCGCCCTGGGCTACAGCCCCTCCCTGCGGATCCTGGCCATCGGCACTCGCTCTGGAGCCGTCAAGCTGTATCCTTTCCATTTTTTCCCCCCTGGTCCCTGGGCTGTTGGGATGAGAGCAGGACTTACCTGACTTCCCGTGGTGAAAGTGGTTTCCTTGGGGTGGGGTGATATCGTCGAAGGGGCTGGAAGACTTGGGGTGGCCAGCTGTTCATCCGTCCTTTCAGGGGAGGAGAGGGTGGGCTGCAGGCCGAGGGGTATGGGCCTCTTTCTCACCTAGAGCTGGAGGTTTCAGGATTCAGCTATACCAGGCAGAGTGGGGGATCCCTTATGGCCAGGCACTGCTCAGGGAGGAGAGAGGCCTGGCCTTGACATCTTTTCCTTCTGCCCTGACCGGGGGTGGGGCCCACATACTTGTGTTTTATTTCGTTTGTTTTGCTGTTCTAAGTATTTAACCCAGGACCTTTACGCTGAGCTATATTCCCAGCCCTTTTTAAAGTTTTGAGAAAAAGACTCACTAAGTCATTAAATTGCTTAGGCTGGGCTTGAACTTGCAATCCTCCTGCCTCAGCCTCCCGGAGTACAGGGGTCACAGGTGTGCACTACCACACCCAGCTTAGTTTGGTCTTTTGGCCAGGCCATGAGACTTGGAGCCCACTCTGTCTGGCCCCCAGGTGAGCTCCAGTGAGGCCGTGAGAGTTGGGAGCCAGGGGCTGCCTTGGGTCGCTCAGCAACACCTCCTGGAGCAAAACCCTGATTCTGCCCTGCTCCCTGTCACCAGATGTGGGGGAGCAGTCGGGAAGCCCAGGTGGCTGGGCTCATGTATTGCCAGCAGGGCAGAGGCCCAGGTCCTGTTGCTGGCTCAGCCTCCCCCCAGCCGGTTAATCATTGCCAGGTCTCAACCGTGTCCCGGTGCCAATCCCTCCTGCCAAGCCTCACAGGTCATGCTGGGGGCGCCCCCGCAGTGGCCTGTGTCTCCTCACAGGTGGCCCCTCTGCTCAGATTGGGGGAGGGGGAGACAAAGGGAACCGAGGGGGCAGCCTAACAGTCACCAAGATAGGGCTTCACTCTGGGGAGCTGCCCCCCACTTGCTTGGCTGGGACAGCTCTCCCGGGGTCAGGTCACTGGCTGAGTACACCCGGCCAGGGCCCCTGCTGTCTCCTCTGCACCCCAGGTCCCAAGGGTGCAGAGCCCTTCTCTGCGCTTGCACTCCTGGCCACCTGGGTGCCGGTCAGAGTGGTGAGGGCTGGTGTTTAGCATTCAGAGGTTTTCCTGAGCCTCCTCCTAGCTACGGTGCCCCTGGGGTGGAGTTCATGGGACTCCATCGGGAGAACAATGCTGTGGTACAGATCCACTTCCTGCCTGGCCAGGTAAGGGCCAGGCTTGGGGAGGGAGGCAGGAGGGACAGGGGTCTCTTCACATCTTCCACAAAGGGTGAGGGGGGAGGTGTGGTCCTGGGGCCCGCTGGAGGCCCTCAGCCCACCAGAATAGCTGGGGACTTTGAGTCCTGGGGCTCTTTGAAATAAGTGCCCAGGCTGAGCCACCCCCGTGTGTAAAGGCCTGCCTTGTTAACAGCCCAGCACCTCCCCGCCCCCGTCCCATCTCCTCCCTAGTGCAAGCTGGCCACCCTGCTGGATGACAACAGTCTGCATTTGTGGAGCTTGAAGGTCAGGGACGGAGTGTCAGAGCTGCAGGAGGATGAGAGCTTCACCCTGCGTGGGCCCCCAGGGTAAGATGAGCTCCTGTTCCTGTCTCACACTCAACTCTGGGGTGGGCTCATCCTTGGAAGGCCCTTGCGTCTTTGGCAGTGCTCAGTGTGTGTCTGAGCCACTGTGTCTCGTCCTCAAATACTCTGGGCACAGTGGGCAGGGCTGAAGCCTCCCTCGGTGCCCACGCCCTATTGTGTGGAAGGATTTCAGGTATTTGTCCTGTCCTGAGATGGTCTGTACTGCATCGAAGGCCTGCATTTCCTAGGCCAGGCCTTCCCTGGGCTGGCCGGGACAGCCAGGAGGGAGGGATCCTGTCCCTGAGGTCCCTCCTGCCTGGGTAGCACCCAGCTCATGAGCAGCTGTCCTCATTGGCAGGGCTGCCCCCAGTGCCACGCAGATCACCGTGGTCCTGCCTCACTCTTGCCAAGAGCTCCTCTACCTGGGGACTGAGAGCGGCAATGTGTTTGTGGTGCAGCTGCCCAGCTTCCGAGTGCTGGAGGACCAGACCATCAGCTCAGATGCGGTGCTGCAAGGGTAAGCCCACTCCTGCTAATGCCTGTGTCTGGGGCGCTGCTGAGCTTTTCCTCTTTTTTTTGCTGTGCTTTCATTTGCGTGTGGCCTGTATTGCTAAAAAGCCTGGATGGTCACTAGCCTGGAAGTCTGCTGAGGTCATTTCCAAGGCTTTGCATCTGACTAAGGAGTCAGATTGGGTCTGGATGGAGAGAGGGTGACAGGCTTAGGGTGGCAGTGGTGGAATGTCCTGCAGTTCTGGGGGGCAGGGAGAAGGCCAGGGTCTGGGTCCCAGCAGGCCAGGCTGTCCACATCACCATGAGGGAGGGCTCGTCTGTCCAGGCCAGGGCCTTGGTGGCTTGGGAGGATTCCTGTGTGGGGCTGGGTTCCCCAAGTACAAACCCCTGTGCTGTTGCTGCTCAGCAGGCTAGGGCAGGGACAGCGAGCCCAAGGTCAGAGCGGAGCACCTTGCAGGATGAACGGTAGATGTGACTGGTGCTCATCATGGGCATGGTCTAGGGCGGAATGGCAGGAGGACCTGGCACGTGGCCACACCAGGGCCCAGCCGAACCTTGCCTGTGATGGAGCTGAGTCAGGGAGGGGGCTGGATGGCCGAGGACCCCCCTGCGATCTAGTACTTGCTGAGCTTTCACTCTGGCAGTGCTCACTTAGGTTCCTAATGTCCTGATGGTTCTCTGACTTGCTCTCTGAGACGGTATCGTCCTAAGGGGGGCAAACATACAGAGACACAGGTGTAAGAATGATCGCTCTAGGGTTGTGTTTGTTTGTTTGGTTGGTTGGTTTGGTTTGGTTTTTGAGATGGGATCTTGCTATGTAGTTCACTCTGGCCTTGAACTTACTGTGTAACCTAGGCTGGCCTTGAACTCACAGCAGTCCTCCTGCCTCAGCCTCCCAAGTCCTGGGATTACAGGCATGTGCCACCATGCCCAACTCTTCCAGGGTGTTTTTTTTTTGGTACCAGGGATCAAATTCAGGTCCTTGCACTTTCGAGGCAGGTGGTGGAACCACTGAGCTAAATCCCCGGCCCACTTCCTGGGTTTTTTTTAATGTATCACTGTCCTGTTCTACATGTTGCCTCTCTCTGGTGGCGCTATGTCCCAAGCACCTTTCCACTCTGGCACATGAATGCCACGTGCAGCTGTGCCCTACCATGGCCACGCCCCATAGGAGGGCGGTGGCTAACACCTTTCCTGTCCCCAGGCTGCCTGAGGAGGCCCGCCAGCGGCGAGTGTTCGAGATGGTGGAGGCGCTGCAGGAGCACCCTCGAGACTCCAGCCAGATCCTGATAGGCTATAGCCGGGGCCTGGTCATCATCTGGGACCTGCAGCGCAGCCGTGTGCTCTGCCATTTCCTCAGCAGCCAGGTAGGTGCCTGACGGCGGCTCCACCAGGCCCCTCTTAGAGTACATAGAGCCTGTTGCCGCAATGCAGAGAGGCAAGTGCTGGGAACGCTGCCCAAGCTGATGCCCTTTCCCCCTCTCTTCCTGCTCTGAAGCAACTGGAGAATGTCAGCTGGCAGCGGGATGGCCGCCTGATTGTCACCTGCCACTCCGATGGCAGCCATTGCCAGTGGCCTGTGTCCAGCGACACCCAGCAACCAGAGCCCCTGCGCAGCTCCATGCCTTATGGTCAGTACTGGACCTACCCAGTGGGCCCAGCCCACCCTCCCACCATCAGAGAGCCTTCGGTCTTGCCTGGATGGGGGCATAGGGTGCCCAGCTCATAGAAGCCAAACCTAGGCCCAGAGAGGGCCAAGGCTTGGGCCGAAACTCTACAGCAGGTTTTCTGGTTGTGAAGGAGCTGCACCCATGGGGACTGTCATGTATCTAGGAGTGGGGGAGACTCTTTCAAGCTAACTCTTTTTTTTTAGGTCCATTTCCTTGCAAAGCTATTACCAAAATCTTTTGGCTCACCACCAAAAAGGGGTAGGTACTGGTGCTCTGTTCCCCCTGCTTTCCAGAGCTTCCGTGGAGGGTTAGAGAGACCTCGCAGATCCCTATCTGGGGAGGCAGTGCTTAGTAGATGCTTTCATGGGGTCTAGGACCCAGGAAGGGGGAAAAGGGCAGACTTGCCATTCATAACTCTCAGCAGCTCAATTCTGCAAAATCTCCTCTCACTCCTTCCTCCCCCACCCATCAGTGGGTTTCACAGTCTCTCTCTCTCTCTCTCTCTCTCTCTCTCTCTCTCTCTCTCTCTCTTTCTCTCTCTCTGTCTCTGTCTTTTTTTTTTGGTACCAGGGATCAACCTCAGGACCTTGTGCTTATGAGGCAGGCGCAGTGGCACTGAGCTAAATCCCTGGCCTGGGTTTCACAGTCTTTTAGCCGCAGTCCCATTTCTTCAAACAGAATCATGCAGGGAGGCCTGATGTCAAAGCAGAAGTGGCGTTAGAGACTCAGGACCCCAGTGTGGAAGCCTCCCTCCCCCCAAGTTCTCCTGGGCTGCTACAGTCAGGAAGGGGTGGGGGTCCAGTCACTCTGAGACTGGCTTCCTTTTCAGTGCTAGGGCCCCAGGCCATGCTGCAAAGGCTGGCCACTGCCCTGCATGCTCCAGGAAGTCCAGCTGCCATCCCCGCCTGTGGCTGTCCAGGTTGTGTGGAGGCCCCACCCACCCTGTTCCTGTGCCTGCAGGTTGCCCTTCACCATCTTCCAGGGTGGCATGCCTCGAGCCAGCTATGGGGACCGCCACTGCATCTCTGTGTTCCACAACAGCCAGCAGACGGCCTTCGACTTCACTTCCCGTGTCATCGACTTCACTGTCCTCGCTGAGGTGGACCCTTCGGCTGGTAGGGGAGCTGTGGGAGTGGGTGTGCAGGGTGGGTGCAGGAGGTGAGGGGTACTGAGTGGGTGCAGAAATAGAGGAGGGTCCTGCATAAGCTTTCCCAAACTTGCAACCTCCTGGGTCCTTATACCTCACTATGCTTTTCTTCCTCAATTCCTTTTCTCTTTCCTTTCTTTCTTTTTTTTTTTCAGTAGTGGGAATTCTTCCCATCCCCCCCCCCCCCCCGCTCCCCCAGTAGCAGGGCCTTCACACTGAGCTACATCCCCACTCCTCTTTTAATTTTTAATTTTGAGACAAGGTCTTGCTTGAGTTGCCCAAACTTGAGTCCTCCTGCCTCAGCCTCCCTGAGAGTGCTGGGATTGCAGATGTGCACCACTGACCAGCCGCGTGTCCCCTTTTATCTTGGCCTCCCTCTCCTCTCTGTCCTCTGGGTGCTGAAAGCAGGGCTCTCGCGCTGTCTTCCTCAAACCACTCAGAGCATTGTGGGCACAGAGCCTGGGGCTCCCATGCGGCTGAGTGGGTGGAGGAGGCAGGAGAGAATCTTGCTGAGCTACATATTTGAAAACAACGGGGGAAAAAAATATAAAAAATTTAAAAAACAATGGGAGGCGGGCATGGTGGTACATGCCTGTGATCCCAGCATTCTGGGAGGCTGAGGCAGGAGTCTCGAAAGTTCGGATCCAACCTGGGTAACTCCACAACTTAGCAAGACCCTGCTTCGAAACTAACTAAATAAAAAAGAAACAAACAAACAGATATAAAAAGAACAGGGATATAGCTCAGTGCAACTGAGTTCAATCCCCAGTACCATAAACATCAAACCAATGACATTTTCTAGGGCAAGCCATCCTCCTGTGGTCATCCATTTGTGTTCCCAATCTCTCATAGTAACAGCAGGTCTGGACACAGGTTGTAAGGAGGGGTGCTCCCCTCAGGCCAGGGATGGGCACCCCGAATTTCCTACATAATTCTTCCACCTTGCACCCATGCTGGGCGGACCTTCCTGTTTAGTGAGCAGCTACTACATGCCTGGTCCTCTCCCTGGAGCAAACAAAGTCCCAGCTCTGGTGAGGCTTACTCAAGTGGAGAGATCGAATGAACAGTTCCACAGATAATGTCAGAGGCAGGTAAAAAGCAAGGCCAGGCGAGCAGACAGAGGTGGGGCTGGGGACAGTGCTGATTTAGACAAGTGGTCATCGAGCCCCTTGGACACTGTAAGGAACTGAGAGGGCAGGGATGGCCCACAAGGGACTGGGTGCAGAGACTATGCGTTGGAAGAGCCCTTGGCCACAGAGACATGCACAGAGGAAGGGATGGAAGGCAGCGTGACCATGGGGATGATCCCAGACACTCCAGATCATATAGGGCCATAGAGGCACAGTGAGGCCTTCGGGTTTATTTGGAGAGAAATGAGAGCCCCAAGTAGAGGTGCCATGGTCTGGCCTCTGTTTAAAGAGGATCTAAACCAGGAGTGGTGGTGCACACCTGTAACCCCAGCACTTGGGAGGCTGAAGCAGGAGGATTGCCTGGAGTTCAAGGCCAGCCTTAACTACAAAGGAGAACCTGTCTCAAAAAATAAATAAAGAGGGGCTGAGAATTTAGCTCAGTGGCACTGTGTCTGCCTTGCAAGAGCAACGTCCTGAGTTCGATCCCCAGTACCAAAAAAAAATTATTTCTTTAATTAATAAAAATAAATAGGGACTGGGGATTTAGCTCTGTGGTTTCATCACCTGCTGCGCAAGCGCAAGGACCCGAGTTCGATCCCCGGTACCAGAAAGAAAGAAAGGAAGGAAGGAAGGATCTAGCTGGCTGCTGCATGGGGAGCATTTTGTGGTGGTGGAGAAGGGAGCCCCCCCAAGAGCCAAGAAGGAAGCCAAGTAGCTTAGGCCGGGACAAAAGCACAGGGCCGCGGGAAGTGGGCAGGTCAGGAACATTCTCCCTGACATTCAGCCTTGACTGATGGTAGATCTGTAAAGGTAGTCTGGATAGCAGATGTTTTCCCCATTTGCAAGTGCAAATTATAGAGCCAAGGCAGCCACAGGCAGTAAGTATGTCAACACATGGTCTCATCTTTGTCCCAGTACAACTTCCTGACCCAAACAGGCAGTGGGCCAGAGTGGACCCCTTGTGTAGGTAGACGTCCTGGAAGGAAGGGAGGGGAACCAAGGGCAGCTGAGGTATTTGGCTAGAGCCTCAGGAAGCTGGAAGAAGACTAGGGAAGAGGCAGGCTTTCAGGTGGTGGGGATTGAGCATGAGGTATTGAGTAGACGCTTGGGGTCTGAGTCTGGATTCTGAGGAGAGATTTGGAGTCATTCTTGGAGCTGAAAAGCCCTGGGAGCAGATGAGGGTGCCCAGCAGTGAAGGAGACAGCACAGAAGAGCAGCCACGCAAAAACCGAGCCCTAACATGTTCTGAAGCCATTAGGGGCACAGAGGTTGATGGGATCTGACAGAGAACACTGAGCAGCAGACACGGAAGCAGGAGACCTGAGAGAAGCAGGGTGAGAAGTGCTGCAAAGGCAACGCAGGCAGCGGTGTGAGGCCCAGACAGATGGAGGCACACCTAGAAGAAAGCTTCCTCTGTGGACAAAAGCCTGATCGAGAGGATTCAAGAGGGGATGGAACTGGGCATGGTGGCACATGCCTATAATCCAACCCCCCAGGAAGGCTGAGGCAGGAGGATGACAATTTTGAGCCTAGTCTGGGCAGTTTAACAACTTAGCAAGACCCTGTGTCAGTCAGTCGGTCAGTCAGGCTGGGATGTAGCTCAGTGTGGAGGCCCTGGGTTCACTCCTCCTCTCCCCCTGAGAAATGTCAGCTGGGTCTCTTCCCTGGGCTGGTGGATAAGGGCCCCAGTCCCCGGCCAGGTCGGAGCTGGTGAGACAGCTTGACCTGTAGAGAAAGGGGACTGGAAGGGCCAGAGATTTAGCTCAGTGGTTCCGGCGCCTGCCTTGCAAGCACAAGCTCCCAAGTTCGATCCCCAGTACCAAAAAAACAAAAAAACAAAATGAAACAAAGAGAAAGGGCACTGGAAGCCAGGTTTCAGCTCACCTCTATCGAGCACCAACCATGGCCAGGCCTGAGTGAGGCCGTGTGTCCCGTGGTGTGATCACACCACCCCAGCCGCTGGGGTGCTGAGCACCCTGCTTGCTGCTGCCTGCAGGGACAGACAGCATCAGTAGCTGCATCCCAGCCAGGGCTGGGCATGGAGAATAGGAACCAGGGAAGAGGGTCAGGCAGGATTCAGCTGGCCATTTCCTGGTGGGGACTCTGCCTTCTGGCCCTGTCTGGAGCCCAGACTCCAGGTGAAAGATTTTGCTGAAGTAGCCAAGAATGGGGCTTTTGGAGTGTGCAGATGCCCAGGCTCCCTCCTTGGAGCTCTGATTCTGCAGGGCCGGACTAGGGCAAACTGGCTCCTCCCGGGTCTGACCCTTGGGCTGTGCCTCAGCTTTTGACAACCCCTACGCCCTGGTGGTGCTGGCTGAGGAGGAGCTAGTGGTGATTGACCTGCAGACGGCAGGCTGGCCCCAAGTCCAGCCACCCTACCTGGCTTCCCTGCACTGCTCAGCCATCACCTGCTCCCACCACGTGTCCAACATCCCCCTGAAGCTGTGGGAGCGCATCATCGCTGCAGGCAGCCGGCAGAATGCACACTTCTCCGCCATGGTAGGTCTAGCCCCAGCGCCAGCCCCAGCTCCAGCCCACCATGGAGCCAGGTTCTCCAAGACTTCTTGTCTCCTTCTCCAGAAGTGGCCCATTGATGGTGGCACCACTCTGGCCCCTCCCCCACCCCAGAGGGACCTGCTGCTTACAGGGTAGGTGACTTTGATACTGCTGTTCCTCTTCCCAGGTGGACAAGGGGGTGGGAGCAGAGCCTTGAGGTGTGTGTCCAGTCCCCTGGGTACCCAGCCGGCAGTGCTCTGGTGGGCATAGGTGGGCTGTACCCACAGGCACGAGGATGGCACGGTACGCTTCTGGGATGCCTCGGGTGTTTGCTTGCGGCTGCTGTTCAGACTCAGCACGGTGCGTGTGTTCCTCACTGACACGGATGCCAGCGAGAGCCTCAATGCCCAGGGCGAGGAGGAGTGGCCCCCTCTCCGAAAGGTGAGGCCCGAAGCCAGGAAACAGGGTGGGGGTGGGGGGTGGACAGCCTGGAGCTGGCTCAGGACCACTCATAGGGCCCTCTCCCTTTTCAGGTGGGCTCCTTTGACCCCTATAGTGACGATCCCCGGCTGGGCATCCAGAAGATCTTCCTCTGCAAGTACAGCGGCTACCTGGCTGTAGCAGGCACGGCAGGACAGGTAGCAGGCTGGGCAGGGTAGGGGGCGAGAGGACAGTGGTTGGGGGATTTGGAGGCAGCATCCAGGCCCAGGAGCTTCCTTCTCAGGACTGGGGACGGCGGGGACAGGAACCAGCCTCTAAGCACCTGCTGGAACTGTCACCAGAGCAGTTTCTATCACTCTGCTCTTCCCAGCAAATGGAGGCCAGTTGATTCCAGTAGAGGGCGGCCCCCACGAAGGTTGTTTCTCCTCCAGAAATCAGAACAAATTCTCTGCTTGGGTCCTGGGCCTTGGCTTGGGTCCCAGGTCTTTTGTTGGGTCTCAGGTCTAGTGTCTGAAATTTGCTGAGCCCCCTGTTTCTGACACCCTCCCCCCACTAGGTGCTGGTGCTGGAGCTGAATGATGAGGCGGCAGAGCACACTGTGGAGGAGGTGGAGGTGGACCTGCTGCAGGACCAAGAAGGCTACCGCTGGAAGGGGCATGAGCGCCTGGCTGCCCGCTCAGGGGCTGTGTGCTTTGAGCCCGGCTTCCAGCCCTTCGTGTTGGTGCAGTGCCAGCCCCCGGCTGTGGTCACCTCCTTGGCCCTGCACTCTGAGTGGAGGCTTGTGGCGTTTGGCACCAGCCATGGCTTTGGCCTCTTTGATCACCATCAGAGGCGGCAGGTCTTTGTTAAGTGAGCAAGATAATTGGGGCCAGGGTGTGAGGCTGGGGTCTCGTGAGGACCCCTCTGCCCTGGCAGCACTAATGGGCTGCTATCCCTCCAGGTGCACACTGCACCCCAGTGACCAGCTAGCCTTAGAAGGCCCGCTGTCCCGAGTAAAGTCCCTCAAGAAGTCCCTGCGTCAGTCCTTCCGCCGGATGCGCCACAGCAGAGTGTCTAGTCGGAAGTGCCGGCCAGCTGGTGCCCCAGGAGAGGTGAGGCCCAAGGCTGGCCTTCAGCCCAGGCCAAGCCTAAAACAGCCACCAGCAGGACCACCCAACTCTCGCTGGGCTCACTGGCCTACAAGTATAGGCCCTGAATAGTTCACCACCCACTGTGTGACCTTTGCTTTTTTGCCTCCATTTCCCTAAGTACAAAAGATAAGTTGTAATACTAACCTTAGATGTGAGTCCCCAGGAAACACTAGTGATTTTCTTCTTGTTCTTCTGCTGCTTTCTGTGGGAGGGTAGGGAGGCTTCCCACCAGGGCTCCTCCCACTTGGACATGGTCCTCTTGAACCCAGGCCAGCCTTCCCTGGAAGGATTGGCAGTGAAGCAGCCAGTGCCCTTGGGGAGGGGTGGCCTGAACCTAGCCTTAGGCCCAGCCCAACTCACTGCAGATGCAGACAGCAGGCATCACCAAGGCAGAGCGGACAGGCCTGCAGAACATGGAGCTGGCACCGGTGCAGCGCAAGATTGAGGCCCGCTCAGCTGAGGACTCCTTCACGGGCTTTGTCCGGACCCTGTACTTCGCTGACACCTACCTGAGGGACAGTGAGTGGCCAGTCTGAGGTTGGGGATGTAATGGACACCTCTGGCATGTGGCATCCCTGCCTGAGGGCACATAGGGGCTACTGCCTGCCTGGAACTCTAAAAAGGTTTCCCCCTTGTGAGCAGGGGCAGATCAGAACCCCCATCTGCCTCTGTCCTTCTCCCGTCTGGCTTCATGTCCATGCTCTCACTGTCTGGAAACATGGCCTTGGACACATCACTTCATCTTTCTGAGCCTCAGCTTCCCGCTCTGTGAAATGGGGAGATGATGTTTTCCCCCTAGAGTGGCCGTGAGGGTTCAGGCTGACATGGTGGCGGCACACTTGTGGAAGTGTCCCTCCGAGGCCATTTCTCCCGTCGGGTGGGTGTGTCCCCGGCTGTTTGGCAGCCATGACTGAGCGGTCCTAGATTGAGAAGCATCTGTTTTTGGGACTCTGTGTAGCTGCCAGAGTTTTGCCACCCTTCCTGGGAAGCAGGCAGGCCCCACAGCATGTCCATTTGAAAGAGGCAGAAACTGAGACTTAAAGATTTAGGTTTGTTGAGTTGGCTTTGGAGTGGCAAGGGTGGGATGGGAACCCAGGTTGTCCAACCCCACCTGGCTCCAAGAGCCAAGGAATTAGATACCAAGCCTTTGCCTCTTGGCAGGCTCCCGCCACTGCCCCTCACTGTGGGCTGGCACCAATGGAGGCACTGTCTATGCCTTCTCCCTGCGTGTGCCCCCAGCTGAGCGGAGAATGGACGAGCCGGTGTGGGCGGAACAGGGTAAGTGCTGGATGGGGTGAGCAGAGGGTGCTTGATCTGCCTGGTGTCTCAAGCTTGGTCGCCTGCCACAGCCCCCTCCTGCTGCCTTCCTGTAGCCAAGGAGATCCAGCTGATGCACAGAGCACCTGTGGTGGGCATCCTGGTGCTCGACGGACACAGCGTACCCCTTCCTGAGCCCCTGGAAGTGGCCCACGACCTGTCGAAGAGCCCAGACATGCAGGGAAGCCACCAGCTGCTTGTGGTGTCAGAGGAGCAATTCAAGGTGTCACATGGATGGGAGCAGGGTTTCTGGGATGCTCGCTGAGTTTGGCTCCTGGGCACAAATGATGATGGCTGAGACTCGGTGTCAGAAGGGCTACCGAGGCGCAGGAAGGAAGTGGAGTAGTCTTGTGCTGAGTCCCTGAGCCTCGGGGTCAGAGGTAGGAACAGTGAGGCAGAACCTGTGACTGTGGAAGGGACAGACTATCCAGATGTGGCAGTTAGTGGCCTCAAGTCCTCGCAGCCCAAGTGCAGTGTCTAAGCATCCAGGGGCTGGGGGCACTGAGACCCGGCAGGGCTCCGGAGGGCAGGGGCCCAGTGCGTGGTGGCATCACCGGGCACCCTGTGCCCCCAGGTGTTCACACTGCCCAAGGTGAGTGCCAAGCTGAAGCTGAAGCTGACGGCCCTGGAGGGCTCGAGGGTGCGGCGGGTCGGCGTGGCCCACTTCGGCAGCTGTCGGGTCGAAGACTATGGGGAGCACCACCTGGCAGTTCTCACCAACCTGGGCGACATTCAGGTGGTCTCGCTGCCCCTGCTCAAGCCCCAGGTTCGATATAGCTGCATTCGTCGGGAGGACGTCAGTGGCATCGCCTCCTGTGTCTTCACCAAATATGGCCAAGGTATGCAGCTGTCCTTGGGCCTCTGAGCAGGTCCAGATGGGTGAGGGGCTCAGCCAGGGTGTGGCAGCCGCTGCCAGGCTGGCTGGCCTTGGGATGGGGGCTGCACCCCTTCTCTCCTAGGAGAGAAGACCCCTCCACAGCCACAGCCTTACCTGCCGGGCTTCCCCTCCGTCCCCAGGTTTCTACCTGATTTCACCCTCAGAGTTCGAGCGCTTTTCTCTTTCCACCAAGTGGCTGGTAGAGCCACGGTGTCTGGTGGATTCATCCAAAACCAGGAACCACAGTTGCCCAAGCAATGGCAACAGCATGGGCCCTGAGAAGGCTGTGGGCAGAGCCAGGTAGGTAGAGAACAGGAGGCCTTTCCACAGCCTCTCCCGCCTCTGCCCTTGGTGAGATTCCCTAAGTGCCGCTGCTGACTGGCGGAAGCCCCCTGCCCTCAGGGTCTACCCCGCATACACCCCATGGGTCCTTGGCAGAGTTCAGGGCACTCCCCAGACTCCCCGCTCAGGGCAGGCCAGGACACTTGACCTCCCCGTCCTCTAGGCCCTCATTATCTCTTTCCCCACAGGAACTCGGGAAGCCAGAGTGATGGAGAGGGTAAGATAGGCCCCTCGGAGCCACTGCCTGGGGCACACCTGGGCCACCCTTGGAAGGGAGGGAAGGGGCCTCAGGTGAGCAGGGCCAGTTCGGTTTGGGAGTAGAAACAGCATTCCTCATAGCCAGGGCCTCGCCTGACCTGGCCTCTGCCTTCCAGAGAAGAAGCCTGGCCCAGTGATGGAGCACGCACTGCTCAATGACGAGCGTGAGTCAGGGTGGGAGTAGGTGAGGTTGGTGTCAGGGCGGAGCTTATAAGGCCAGGGTCGAACCCTGAGAAGGGAGACGGGAGGCCCAGCACGCGTTGGTAAAAGGGAGGGAAGGGCTGGTGGCTGGCCCGGCCCCTGCCCACCTAACCGGGCCTCTGCTGCCTGCAGGAGTCCTGAAGGAGATCCAGAGCACGCTGGAGGGGGACCGAGGGTAAGTCGATGAGGGCTGACAGGGCGTCTGGAGAGCGCTGAGGGCGAGGGTCCCCGTGGACGGTGACTCCCTGTCTTTGCAACCACAGGAGCTATGGCAACTGGCGTTCTCACCAGGTGGCTGTGGGATGTGGCCTCAGCAATGGGGGAGGTAGGACTCTGGGGCTCAGCCGGGTTGGGCTTGCTGCCCTGGGAGGGTAGGTGGCAGAGTCCTGGCACCCCCCTACAGGCCTTAGGGCCCATCCCAGCCCTGATACGTGCCCAGATGTGCTGGAAACCACCGTGTCAGGGTGCAGGGCAAGTGACTGAGGTGCTCCATCCTACCCAGGACGGTCCTGAGTTGCTGTCCCTTCTTGACCTCACGTAGCAGAGTGAGCAGCATGGACATCCAGGCTGCGCAGCGAACACTACTGAGGGCCCTTCCAGGCTTGCCCCAGCTGGAGAGGCCCAAGAGCTGGGCCAGGCCAGTGGCTGTGTGCCCCAGGGCTCCACTCTGCTGCTGCTCCTGGCTTCTGGAGAGGAGAGACTTGCCCTGGGGATGCCCCTCCTGGGCCTTGTCTGTCTCAGTCCTTTGTCAATGTTGCACAGTTTTTATCCCCCCCCCTTTTTGTAGTGGGCTGGGTTTTAAATTATAAATTTTAACTGTCTCTGGATGAAACAGAGTTTTTAATAAACACCTTATTACCTCGTCACTGGACTGGTCCAAGGAATTTTAATTTTTCACCTGTGAAAGAACTGTCCAGATAAACACAAAGTCATAGCGAGGCCTTGCCTTCCACTGTGTCTGTCTCCGTGGCCCGAGTAGTGCTCAGAATCAGCTTTTTAAGCATTTGAATCAGGGCAGACTGCTTATTTGTGTCTGAACGTGAGTGCACCTTCTGTCTTTGAGACTAAAGGGCAAAGGTGAACCATCTTGAGCTAGATAACCCCCTGCCCAAGCATTTAGATTTGCGTGGGATTTCACTGAATTTAAAGGGGTGGACAGCTTATTTTATCCAGTGAGTAAACTAACAAACATAACAAGAACTTTCCTGCCCTGAGACCAAGTTGAAGATATCAGTGATAAAGCAGGCACCACGGGTCAGAAGACTGCAGTGGAGCTGGCTTTCAGGGCTCCCAGGTGCTTTAGAGCTATAGCAGTTATCTGGCTGATCAGACTGAACAAGAACTTTGAAAAGGAGTGGGCACAGTGACCCACACCTATAGTGCCAGCTACTCAGGAGACGAAGGCAGGAGGATTTTGTGAGCCCAGGAGTTTGAGACCAGCCTGGGCAACATAGCAAGACCTCATTTCAAAAAAAAGTTGAAAACACGATGAAGGCATTTTTTTTAGTATATATTTCCTGTACAGGCTTGTATATAAGACAGCTTGTTTCTTTTTTTTAAACTGCGAAGGCTCTTAAAACATAGATTTCCTGGGCTGGGATTTAGCTCTGTGGTGCCACCACCTGCCTCACAAGCACCAGGTCCCGAGTTTGAACCCTGGTACCAAAACAAAACAAAACAAAAATTTCCTTCGTTGCTCACTAATGATGAGCTTTGCTTAACGACCCTGTGCTTTGAAGTGTCAGCTGATGTCAATGTTTGCTTATTTTATTTTGAAGAAAACATCCTTGTATTGAGAATGTGAAGTGAATTTTTTTTTTTCTCTAGTACTGGAGACTGAACCCAGGGCCCTTTAAAATTTTGAGACAAGTTCTTACTAAGTCAATAAATTGCCAAGGCTGGGCTTGATCTTGCGACCCTTCTGCCTCAGGCTCCCAGAATCCTGGGATTTCCAGTATGTGCCACCAGGCCTGGGCAGATGAGCGATTTTTATTGATGGGTATGCACAGTGGAAGGGTTGGCAGCCTCCTTTCTAGCAAGTGAATTGGAGGAAGCTGGGTTGGCACAAGGAGAGGAGCTGGGGTCCTCGTAGAAGTGTATGTGATAAGTGACAGTGGTCAAAATAGCAACACTGGGAATTTGGAATGACAAGTGCTGCCAGGTGAGAGAAGGCGGGTGAGTGCTGGCTCCACAGGCCATGTACAGTAAGTAGGCTGCTGGGCTATCAGTGTGATGTAGATCCTAGGGTCTCAGGCATCCAAAGAGGCGGGAGACTTACTGTTCACTTAGACTCGGTAGTGGGCAGGCCCAGCCTTGAGCTCTGGCTTTGCCTGTGACCTCAGGTAAATGACCTCATTCCTTGTTTATCTATCTGTAAACCGAGGGATAATAGTAGGACCTCCCTCAGAGGGCTGAAGGGATTAAATGAGAGCCTGTAAAATCACTGGCTCCTAGTAAACTTACCCAAGCAAAGGAGCTAGGAGTTGTGGATTGTGGGTAAGGCCAGGAGAGAGGGATGAAGGGTGGGATGGAGTCAGAAGAGGGCTGGGCTTGGAGCAAGGGGGAGTTTACAATACCTGAGAGCAAAGCAGGTAAAGGAAGTAAGATGGGGATGTAGTGCGGTGGTTGAACACTTGCCTGGCTCACAAGATGCCCTAGGTTCCACTGCCCACTGCAAAAAAAAAAGACTACTCAGATTTTATCCGTAGCTTATCCTTGTGATCAGACCAAGAGTAAGAATCAGAGACCAGGCTTAGCTGGCTGTGGTGGCACATATGTGTAATCCCAGCACTCAGGAGGCAGGAGGATCACTGCAAGTATGAGGCCAGTCTGGGCTATGTGGTGGGTTCAAGGCCAGCCTGAACTCCATAGTGAAACTGTTTAAAAAAAAAGAAAAGACATTTCATTTGGCAAGTCAATGTTTATTAAGGATCACATTAGACTGATGGGAAACAAAATAATCCTGTGAAATCATCTTTGGCCTTAAAAACAAAAAGCAACAACATACTGGAAGTTGAACCTAGGGCTTTTACATAGAGCTACATGCTACTAGCCCTTTAAAAAGAGCTGTTTAATTGTTTGAAACAGGGTCTTTTTGGGGGGTACCAGGGATCGAACTCAGGACTTTGTGCTTGCAAGGCAGGTGTGCCACTGAGCTAAATCCCTGACCTAAAATGGTCTAAGCTAAGTCACTGAGCTCAAATTTGCTATCCTCCCTCCTCAGCCTCCCAGAGTACTGGGATTACAGGGATGTGTAACTAATAACATAATTACCGAAAACTCATACAACATGTTTTAGTGTGTTTTATAGTACACTAAACTTTTGAACTGTTAATCATTGTGATTGACTATACTGTTATAAAAACTAAGCACATGCTGACATACCCTGAAAATGTTATTGCAATGCATGTTTGAAGCAATGGGAGTTAAACATTTGCAAAGTGGAAAAATAATGTAAGTTCTGATGACAGATTTAAAGCTGATGGTCTCTTAGTGCTGTGGATGGTGGTGCGTGTTTATAATCTCAGCCCTCAGAAGGCTGAAGCAAGAGGACTGCTCCTAGTTTGAGGCCAGCCTTGGCTACATAGCGAGACCCTGTCTCAAAAAGCAACGGGGACCGGGGATTTAGTTCAGGGGCACTGCACCTGCCTCGAAAGCACCAGGTCCTGAGTTTGATTCCATCCCCGGTACCAAACAGCAACAATATCAAAAGACAAAAACAAAAAGTTAATGCCTTTTTAAGAAACTCCTTGGTAAGAAAAAAAAAAAATCTGCAAACCTCCAAACCACTACATTTGGTAGAATGTATTGCATAGAATACAGCAAAAGGCCAGTATATTCTACAGCCATGTTCAAGGAATGACCCTATTGACACTAAATTAGGGCAAGGACAATGGGGTCAAAAAATCAAACACGCAAATACCAGACCATCTTCAAGCAGACTCAAGTCCAGTAGGCTGTCCAATACTAAACCTCTGCTAACAAACCCTACCAGATTGCTGCTCAGACCAGAGACAAACACATGTTAATGGATCTGATACTGGAGCCACAAACATACATTGCACTGGCAACTGCCCAGAGGCGGCTTGGAAAATCTGCTTTCTCTACAAATGACTTAAGCTCTAATCATCAATCTTTATGTGATCACCAAACGTTTCTCCCATGTAAACTTCCACTTCTCTGTATCAGACAGTCGAGCCAGATTATTGTCGCCTCTGTCCTTTCCCTCAATGTAACTGGTTCCTGTTTGGGTTCGGACTTTTGTTTGTTTTTTTGGTACCGGGGATCGAACTCAGGACCTTGCGCTTGGGAGACAGGCGGTGGAACCACTGAGCTAAATCCCCAGCCCGGGTTCAGACTTTAGTGACGGGAAAAGAAATTCCTTGTCTAAGTCTAGTCTCAGTGGCAATGCACAAAGTCCCCTTTCATTTCCAGTAGGTCTCATCAGTCTGCCCCCCCCCCCCCGCCCCCCCCCCCCCCAAGAAGAAGAAACTCAGCAACCTGAGCTCAGCCCGACACGCTGTCAAGCCTGCTGGCCCCGCCGTGCCTGGCTTATGTTGGGGGTGAAGGTTTAAAAAGAAAGGTCCTCTTGCGGTCTCTCCTTTGACTCCCTGGCAGGGTGCTGATGCTGGAAGTTTCTGAGAGCAATCTATGGGTGCTGGACAGCATACTTTGGTGCACACAACAGGAACTGACGCAGAGAGATTAAATTCCAGAAACCTAAGGAGACACAATTTGAGACAGCCAGGCTTTGGATTCAGGACAGGAAATATTTCCTTACTTCTCCCCACACTGCCCACATCATTCCCCTAAATCTGATGTGGATCAAGAAGTAGCTTGTGGTTAAAGTGGGTGCTAGCATATAAGAGTCTAGCCATTGTCTCTGATTCTAGATGCGTGATGGAACAGGTGACAGGAAGCAGGTTCGATGACCCCTTCCTGGGTGCCTATGGATTATATCCCTCTCCTAGAGGGGCTGGGAGTGCAGTTCCATAGCAGACCACTTGCCTAGCTAGCTTGCCTGAGGTCCTGCGTTTGATCCACAGCGCTGCAGCACCCACCCCCCATTATAATAAATTAAATATCATGGACCATCTTGCAAATAAGTATGCAGCAAGTTAAAATTTATTTTCCACTACACAAGAAATACATGATTACATCAACGGAGAATCCTACTTTTAAAAATAAACAGTATAAAACTACTGTTACAAGAAAACATTCATTTCATACTAGGAGGTTTGCCTGCAAGGGAGACTCACTTCACATTGTCTATAAAAAGGGACAGCTAATTTTGGCTGAGAGGCCAGATCTGGCTACCACCGATTATTGGAAATAAAGTTTCATTGCAGCACAGCCAGGCTCATTCATTTATGGATTGTCTGGTTGCTGTTGTGCCATGGTGATTGAATTAAACAGATGTGGCAAAGACCTTATGGCTTGTAAAGGCTAAAATATATACAGTACTACCTAGCCTTTACAGAAAAAGGAGCTCCCTGTTTTATAATAATATAAAAATTGGAATAAACCTAAATTCCCTAAAAGAAAATTGATCCAGTTACAGTGTTTCCCTGCAGCAAATGGCATGCAAGTCTCTGTGAGAAAATGCCACTGCAGCAAGGTAGCTGTCAAGCTCAGCTGCCACAACACAACTGCCTGGGAACTTTCTTCAGAATCTCCAACCACAGCCCCAGCCAAGATCAATTAAATTTGACTCTAGGGTGGACCCAGGCATCAATATTTTTAAAGCTTCCCTAGGAGATTCTAAGGCAGAGCCAATAATGTAGATGAATGTTCAATGACAGACAGACAGCCTCTAATACCATAAAGTGAAGAAAAGCAGATTATCTAAGAGTGTGTGCTGTATGACTCCTTTTTGGTAAATTTCTACACAAAAACACACACAGATACCAATAAATGCAGAAGCAGTGACAGTGGTCATCTCTGTTGGGTGAGACTGAGATACTGATTTGTTTGTTTACTGTATTTTGTATGTGTTCTACAATCAGTATTATACCTTGAAACAAGTACAATCAATCATAAAGCAATTAATAGCCTAAAAACCTATTTTTTGCTTTGGGAAAACTATAGGGAAGAGCATGAAGTGAAGAAAGTGACCTTGTGTCGTTGGTGTACACACCGCAGCCCACGGAGCAGGACACAGTCTCGCGCAGCCCCCAGGGCCTGTGAGTAAAGCCGGGGTTACAGCTGCCAAGTGTCAGGGTGCTAAAAGTGATGAGTCTAGCCTGACATGGGCAGGAGTGCACCCCTGGAAGCCCAGCTATTCAGGGGGCTGGGGGTGAGGCGGGAGGACCAAAAGGTAGAGCTCAGCCAGGACAACTCAGTGAGACCTTGTCTCAAAATGAAAATTGAAAGCACTGGGGATGTAGCTTAGTGGCAAAGTGCATGCCCAGCATGAGCTAGGCCCTGGGTTCAAACCCCACTACTGAAAAAAGAAAAACTTAAATGAAAAAAGAAAAAGAAAGGATGAGTCTGTACCCCTCACCCCTTCACAGAATTAAAGGCATAAATGCAGTGTCCAGGTATGCTGCTGTGTAGCACAGTAGGTGTTCAGCTGAGGTGTTTTCTCCATAAGCTGCTCTCAGCATCAGAACCTGTGGCCAGTCAGCTTCTGCTCTGGGTGAAGAAGAAGGACTGGCTTTGCCCAAGCTGGGCCTCCTCCGTAACTGCTGCCCCTGCAATTTCTCCATGCTTCCTTTCAAGATCCTTGCCTCCCATCCACACAACCTGAGTCCACTCTTCCCTCCCCACATTGGGGTCCATCAAAAGAAGGCAAGACTTTAGTCTTCAACATGACAACAGTAGCTGCCATATGGAGACCCTATGGGTGGGCTCGGTACTCTGGCAGGGTCTGTGGTCCTGTTCCCATTCCACAGGGGAGGCTTGCAGAGGTGGAAGGAACTCTTTTGAGGTCACACAGCTGGCAAATGGAAGATGTGACATTGCCTTGTCAGCTACCTCTGTTCCATCTTGTACTTCAATGGGCAGGTGCTCCCCAGGTGATTCTAACATGCAGCTAGGTTGGAGAACCAGTGTTATCAAAGCAACAAACCTCAGCACTGCCCTTGCCTTGGAATCACCAGGAAAGATGGTACAAATGCTGGGGAGCCACTGCGAGTGGAAGAATGGGAAGCGTAGGAAGAGAGGAAGAGAGAGGAAAAGGCAACAGTAACTAGAAAGGGGCATGAAGGGTTTGTGGAGTTCAGGAAATGTCTTACTTCTTGATCCGGCTCCTGAATACTTAGGTGTTATCATTCTTATAAAAATCATTGAGCTGTACATCTGTGATTTGGGTACTTTTCTATATGCAATGCTATTCTGTTATTTAAAAAAAAATTTTAGGGGGGAAACAGGGTCTCACTATGCAGTTCAGGGTGACCTTGAGCTCACTATGTAGCTCAGGGTGGCCTTGAACTTGCAGTGATCCTCCTGCCTCAGCCTCTCAAATGCTGGGATTACAGGTGTGCACCGTCACACCCAGGTAAAAGAAAAATTTTTTTGAGACAATATTTTCTGTTATTGCCCAGGCTGATCTCAAAATCCTGGGTAAGTGAACCTCCTGCTGCAGTCTTTTAAGCAGCTGGGTTTAACAGTTTGAGTATGAAGTAGCTCCCAAAGACTCATGTAGAGATGGCTTCATTCCCAGTGCAGCAATGTTCAGAGCTGGGGCTAGAGAGATGACTGGATCCCAAGGTGCTAACCTCATCACTGGGATTCGGTGGCATTGTTGGAAGGTGGTGGAAATAGGAGGTGGAGCCTCACTGAAGGGAGTGGAGCACAGGGGGCCATGACCTTGGGGACTATATCTGGTCTCTGGCCCCTTCCTGTCTGGCTCTCTCTAGGTGCAGCTGCTGTGAGGCTAGCAGCTTTCCTCCTCCAAACCTTTCAACCCTGAGGTTCTGCTTCCCTTCATGCCCACAGCTATGGAGCCAGCTGATCATGGACCAAAGCTTTTGAAACTGCAAGCCAAAGCAAACCTTTCCTCCTCTCGATTGTTCTTCTCTGGTATTCAGTCACAGCAGTGAAAAGATGGTAACACGCTGGGACTACAGACAATGCTGTACCACACTGAAACTGTTTCCAAGCAATGAAGTAAAGGCAGCTGTCACCAGCCACTTCAGTGCCTCCTGGGAAAAGTCAGGCTTGGCCCTGACTCATCATCCCAAGGATGCTTTGCCCTGCATCAAGCAGCTCTTGGCCTCTGAGAGTGCACTTGTCCTTAACAATGCAGGCCAATCCTGCTAGCTTGCTGTGGACGTTTTCTCCTGGCTGGCGGCTGACAGGCTATGCTCGATAGCACAGGCCACCTGGACCTGTGAGGACCTCACTGGCCTCCTTCCACTTTGGCCTCCCACATGAGCCTGGGCTTTAGTCAGTGCCTACGTCCCCCCAGGTGTGGATCCACAGAGGGTAAAATGGGCAAGAGAAGGCATGGTCGGCCTCAGCCCAGGGTGATTGGTTTCTGCAAAACCCAGAGGAGGAGAGGCCACCTCCTTAGGGTACCTCGCCTGGAGAGTAAACTGCATGATCTCAGGTGTGCTGGTCCCAACCAAGGCAACGGGGAGAAATCGCTGGACAGCCACACCCACTCATGGGCCATCTGAGAGTGTGACCTGCTCCACAGGATGAGTGGCCTGGGGACATCTGGTCCACAACTTGAGCCTGCATCCTGGTCTGCACACACATTAAGGATGCTATTGGGGTTGGGCAGCTTTTGACAGACTCCTTTGAGTGCACCTCTCTGAGTGCAAATGAACAGTGTTCTGGTTTGCTTCATGTCACTGCCCCTCAGTTCCACGTCACTGGCCTTGATCCACCTGCCCTTCAAATACTATTACTGCTGAGGTCTCTACTGTCACCAACCTCACCCACTGAAAATGTTCGATATAATGGGGTGAAGGGATGGGAAACTCTCCTTCCTAGATTATCACATGGGCTTAACTATCTCTTAGAGTAACCTAAGATGCCCACCATCTGCTACCAGTGCCCACCATGACCTCAAGAAAAAAGAAAGACAATTCCACTCAAGTGAGCACCTTATGAGTAATAGGTAAGCACATGGGTTTATGTCAAACCTGGATACGAATCCTTTCTGTGCCTCCTTCCAGCTCTGTGACTGTGGGTGAGCAGCTAGTTCCATGGGAATTCGATGGAGGGGAAATGGTGCCCTGCATCCAGCCCTCAGGCAGCGTCGGCAATGGCTCCTCATGGAAGGCTTTCCTGGCAGCATTACATGGGTGCTTCTCTGCATCACCTCTGCCCCCATGAAACCTCTCCTTTCCATCTCCCTGGCTAGCTCAGCCTGTGATGTTGCAGCATGTGATTCTAGAAATTGCTCTGCTTTATAGTAGTGAATTTCAGGCAAAGAAGGGGGGTCTTCCAAAGGCCCCCTGAGAATTACAACACTCAGGTGTTCCCATTTCCAGTGGCTGATATCAGCCCTTGGGTGCAGCACAGGGTGGCCCATGCCTGTAATCCCACTTGGGAGGCTGAGGCAGGAGGATTGATGCAAGTTTGAGGCCAGCCTGGGCTATATAATGAGTTCAAGGCCAACCTGAACCTCATAATGATATCCTGTCTCAAACCAAAATGAAACCAAAACAAAAACATATCAGCCCTTGGGTAAGAGACCCAGAGCTATGACTACTACCTACACAGGACTCCTTTTTTTTCTTTTTGAGATAGGGTCTCACTATGTAGCCCAGGCTGGCCTCAAATTCATAGCAATCCTCCTGCCTCAGCCTCCTGATTGCTGGGATTACAGGCATGCACCACCACGTCCCGGCTCAGGACATCATTTATAAAAGATCTGGGAGTAAAGGGAAGTGTTCTGGTATTGAGAGCAACATGCGATGGACTCAGAACTGAGACCATGGCCCAAGTCCTAGCTCTACTGAGCATAAAGTAGTGTTTATGCCGGGATCCTAGAGGACAGAATTCTAAGTGATGAAGGATAACCCCTTAACAAGCTCCACTTCCTCTACATGGGCCGCTTTTGCCTCCTAGTGGTCACCAGATAGATTACAAGTAAGTGTCCCAATTTTAACAGGCACTGCGAGTTGGAACTTGGGTTTTTCTGAGATAAGCAACTTCTCCAAACTCCCTCCTCCTGAGCACGTGTCAACACCCCCTCTTCTCTTCAGCCCAAAAGAAGTGACTGAATATGCAGATGCAAGTCCCAGGAACCCAGGAGGTTGGTTTGTTTTCCGCAAGAAAAAGAAGGAGGAACTGAAGATTGCCAGGAAGTGATAAAGCAAGTGTAGTGTAAAGGTCTGCATTGTCTTTGCTCATTCCTTCCTTCCCAGAAAAGACCCTTGTTCACCTGTAAAGGTGACATGGTGATTTGAAGCAAATAAATCCCCCACTACACCCCATTAAACCTCTCCTTTCCATCTTCCTTATAAAGCAACTTCACTGTTGTTAGTTTTGAATAAATCCTTTTTCCTTTTTACCCAAATATATGGCCTCCTTTGGTGTGATCAGAGGGCCAGCAGATGAACCTGAGCATATGAGCCTAAATGGCTGGTAACCGTTTTGGAGACCATGGCAAGACAGAAGATGGGAAAGTGGGAGCAGGTTTCCCCATTTCTCAGTCCACCTGCTGCTGGGATTTTCAACCATGCCTGACCCATAACTCCCTTTCCACAAAATACATTTTGCGTAACTATAGTAATTTTTAAGTTTTTTTTTTTTTTTGAGACATCGTCTTGCTATGCAGTTCCAGAACTTGCTATGTAGCCTTGAACTCACGATGTAGCCCTGGCTGGACTGGAACTCATGGTGATCCTCCTGCCTCAGCCTCCTCAGTGCAGGGAATACAGGCCTGTACCACCATGCCCAGCTCCTTAAATATTAGAAGCACCTTTTTGAGATGTTGATCTACAATAAACTGCACATATTCATACAATATAATTTGAGAATTTCTACATATGTGTACACCTGAAATCATCATCACAATCAAGACAGTGAACATATCCATCTCTACCCCAACAAAGCTTTCTTGTGCCCCTGGTAAGCCTTCCTCCTGCTCTTTCTTACTTCCCTATTCCCAAGGGACTACTGATCTGGTTTCTATCATTATAGATTGGTTTACACATTCTCATTTTCTATAGATGCAATCACAGTATGGGGTCAACTTTCTGCTATTATAATAAATACTAGCGATAATTCATTTATAAAGAGAAAATCTCATATTGGTTTTGGAGGTGCAATCCATGGTTGATTGCTCCCATTTCTTTTGGGCCTGTTGTGAGTCAGCGCATCTTGGCAGCAGGATGGGGTGGATTTGGCTGAAAAGAAGATAAATAAATTTCATGGAATAGTTTTAATAATTGATGAATTACATGTATGTTTATTTTATTCCTTACTAAGCCTTGTTAACCCTTAAACTCCTCCCGATAGGGTCATCACATCAACAGAGTATATTTGAAATAAAAAATTCAGCCATCTTTGAGGTTTTTGCCAACTTTCTCTCATACAAACACAGCTAGATACATATTTAAAAGTTGCCTCCATTTACAGTGGTATTTGTCAGGGAATGAGGATAGAACCTATAGGACCCCAGCAAGGCTTGGCGCCCCCGCTCGGTCCCCCTGATCCGCACAAGGGAACCAGCCAGGGCTGTGAGAACCCGGGCAGCAAGGAGACCCCTCTCTGTCCCGGGCTCCGCCCACCGCGACCGGAAGGCCCATGGTGAGGACCCCGGCGAGGCTCGGAGCCCCGACTTGATCTCCGTGCTCCGCACAATGCAAGCAGCTCAGCTGCCCGTGGGCCTGCACGGCCTGGCCCCTTGCCGCCCCCCGGTTCCACACTACAGAGGCACAGGGGGTCAAAAAGGCCATCGTCCTGAGCCTCACAATATACAGCAGGGGTGAGCAACAGAAAGAGGGCGTCTCTCAGGCTCCTCAATGAAAACTGAAGCCCAGTGGAAAAGTGAAGAGCTCTGCAAATAAAGCCACAGCAGATCACCGTACTTGGTAAGTTGGAGGGCTCATCACCTCCCATCGGAACCTGGACTATCTTCAGGGGAAGGGCAGCTGGAACCTGCAGTAGAACCTTGCAGAGTTCAACCCTGCAGGAGGACAGGGAGCTCAACTTGGGACTAGCAGCCAGAAATCTGCCTGAGTCTCACAGGTCTGCCACTGGCTTGCTGAGACTCATTGACTTGTATCTGCACAGGGCCGCCCACATTGCCTGCTGTGACAACAGAGACATACCCTGAAGGAGGCCCTTCATTTTTATTTTTTGTTATTTGCAAAAAATGTTTTTCTCTAATTTTTAGTTTTTAATTTTTATTTTTTTCTACTTTTTTCAAACTTTTATTTTGTTCTTCTTTTTAAAAAATGACTTTTCTTTCTCTCTCTCTCACTCGTTCTCTTGCTGTCCCACATTGTTCTTCATCTCCCTTTTTGTTCCTTTCTGGACCTAATTCAGATTTCTTCTTTATTTTTCTTTTCTTCTCTTTTTCCTTCTCTTGATTATCGTTAGGGTTTTTTTCCCTTAAATTCTTTTATTGGTACATTTTAGGTATACAAACATTTACCTTTATCACTGGGAACTTGTACCTTTACATGATGTATCTTGGTTCTTATTTTCCCCCATTCCCTGCCCACCCTTCCCTATTTACAAAGACTTTGTTTCCATTTTTTCCATTTCTCATAATTTTTCCTTTCCCTTCTTTCCCTTCCCCTACCCCTCCTACTTCCCCTACCTCTTTAAACCTTGTCTTCCTATTTTGCATTATCAATTATTCATTTTACTCATTGGTACATTTTAGGTGTACAATATAATGACATTCATCATTGGAAATTTGCACCTTTACATAATCTCTCTTGGTTCTTATGTTTCCCCCTTCCCCTGCCCTTCCTTCAACCCCTCCATCCCTTGCTATTTACAAAGACTCTGTTTCTGTTTTTTCATTTTCTCATATTAATTCCATTCCCTTCTTTCCTTTCCCCTACCCCTCCCTCTTCCCCTTCCCCTTTGCCCCTTTTCTTCCTATTTCACATTATCTGTTGTACCTTTTATTCCTTATTTACACTTTCAATTTCTCACACCAGAGAAACTATTCGGTGTTTACACATGTGTGTCCTATTTATTTCACTTAAGAGTATAGCCTCAATGTGTATCCATTTAGCTATAAATGTCTCTAATTTCTCATTTTTTATGGCTGAGTAGTACTCCATTTTATTTAAAAAAACACATTTTCTTGATCCAGTCTCCAGTTGATGGGCATTTGGGCTGCTTCCAAGTTTTAGCTATTACAAATTGTGTTGCTGTGAACATGGGTGCACATATATCACTGTGGTATGATTTCTTTAATTCTTTGGGGAAGATAGCCAGCAGGGGAATAGCTGGGTCAAATGGGACTTCCAGTCCTAGTTCTTTGAGGTAGCTCCATACTGATTTCCACAGTGGCTGCACCAGTCTACACTCCCACCAGCAGTGGAGCAGGGTTCCTCTTTCCCCACAGCCCCGCTAGCATTTGTTATTGGTTGATTTCACGATAGCAGCCATTCTTTGTAGAGTGAGGTGGAATCTCAGCGTTGTTTTCATTTGCATCTCTCGAATAACCAGTGATGTTAAATATTTTTTCATAAGTTTATTTGCTATTTCTACTGCGTTGTCTGCGAAATGTTTGTTCATTTCAGATGCCCATTTTTGGATTGGATCTTTAAATTTGGGAGATCTGATCTTTTTAAATGCTTTATAGATTCGCGATAGTAGACCTTTGTCTGAGGCAAACCAGGTGAAGATTTTTTCCCACATTGTGGGTTGTCTCTTCACACTGCTGGTGGTTTCTCTTGCTGTGCAGAAGCTTTTTAATAAGAAGAGATCCCACTTGTTGGTTGTTTGTGTTAGTTCACGGGCAACTGAGGTTTTGTTCATAAAATCTTTTCCTACACCAATGTCTTCAAGAGTTCTACCTAACCTCTGTTCCAGCCGATTCAGTGTTTCTATTTTAATATTTAGATCTTTAATCCATTTCGATTTTAGTTTAGTGCATGGTGAGAGTTAAAGGTCTAGTTTTAATTTTTGACAAGTTAAAACTGAATTTTTCCAGCCCCATTTATTAAAGAGGCTATCTTTCTTCCAGTGAGGGTTTGTCTCCTTTATCGAAGATGAGATGGCTGAGTGTGTCTGGAGTTGTTTCTGCATCTTCTAATCTGTTCCACTGGTCCTCAGGTCTGTTTCTTTGGCAGTACCATGCTGTTTTTATTACCCCCTGCTGTGTCTCTGTTACTTTGAATTGCTTTTGCTATTCTGGGTCTCTTCTTGTTCCAAATGAATTTTTGGATTGTTTTCTCAAGGTTCCTGAAGTGTGCTGCTGGGATTTCAATTGGGATTGCATTGAATGTGTATAGCAGCTTTGGAAGTATGGCCATTTTCACTATGTTGATCCTTCCTACCCAGGAGCAGGGGATGTCTTTCCATTTTCTGATATCATCTTCAATCTCTCTTTTCACTTGATCTTAGCCAAAAGGCCGAGAAGCGATCAATCTCTCTTTTCAGAGTGCTATAGATTTCAGGAAAAGGTCTTTGATTTCTTTCGTTAGGTTGATTCCTAGGTATTTCAGTGTTTTGGACGCTATTGTGAAAGGAATTGTTTGGCCTATTTCTGTCTCAGTGAGTCTGTTGTTCTTGTAGAGGAAAGCTCTTGATTTTTGTGTGTTGACCTTGTATCCAGCTACTCTACTGAATTTTGTTATTAAGTCTAGAAGACTTTTGGTGGCATTCTTCTGGTCTTCTAAATAGAGTATCATGTCACCTGCAAATAATGACAATTTGACTTCTTCATTTCCTATCTTTATTCCTTTCATTTCTTTCTCTTGTGTAATTGCTGTAGCTAATGTTTCCAAAACTATATTGGGCAAGAGTGGTTAAATCACACACTGATTTTAGTGTGAAGGATTTCAGTTTTTGACCATTTAGAATGATATTGGCTGTTGTTTTCATAGATGGCTTTTATCAGATTGAGGTAGAGACCATCTATTCTAATTTTTTGTAGGGTTTTTATTATAAATGCTTGTTGCATTTTGTCAAAGGCTTTTTCTGCATCTGTGAAGATAATCATATGGTTTTTGTCCTTCGCTCTATTGATATAGTGTATTACATTGATTGATTTGCATATGTTGAAGCATGCCTGCATCCCTGGGATGAGTCCCACTTGGTCTGGGTGTATGATCTTTTTGATCATCTTCTGCATTCTATTTGCCAGTATCTTTTTTTTTTTTGCCAGTATCTCATAAAGGATTTTTGCATCTATGTTCATTAGTGAGATTGGCCTATAGTTCTCTTTATCGGTTGGGTCTTTCTCTGCTTTGGGGATCAAGGTGATGGGTTGCTTTTGGGAATGAATTTGGGAGTATTGCTTCCCTTTCAATTTCACTGAAGAGTTTAAACAGTAGTGGCAGTAGTTCCTCTGTAAATGTCTTGTAGAATTCAGCAGTGAAGCCATCAGTACCTGGGCTTTTCTTAGTTGGTAAGTTTTTAATTACATTTTAAATTCCATTGGTTGATATTGGGCTGTTTAGAATTTTTAGGTCTTCTTCATTCAACTTTGGTAATTCATACATCCATTTCTTCTGTGTTTTCCACCTTATTGGTGTATAGGTTCTTGAAGTAGATATTGATGATCCTCTGGATTTCTGCTGGATCTGTTTTAATTTCACCCTTTTCATTCCTAATTGCATGGATTTGGGCCTTTTCTTTCCTTTTTCTGATAAGGTTGCCTAATTTTGTTTATTTTTTCAAAGAACCAACTCTTGGCTTCATTGATTTTTTTGTATCGTTCTGTTAGTCTTCAGTGCATTGATTTCTGCTCTGATCTTTATAATTTTCTCCCTTGTATGACCTTTGGGTTTGTCCTGCTCTTCTTTTTCTAGAAGCTTGAGGTTCAGTATCAGGTTGTTTAATTGGGCTTGCTCTGTTTTCCTAATATGAGTATTCACTGCTATGAATTTCCCTCATAAGACTGCTTTCATTGTGTCCCATAGATTCTGATATGTTGTATTGTCATTGTCATTTAATTGAAGGAAGTGTCTGATTTCTTCTTTAATTTCTTCTCAGACCCTTTGGTTATTCAGAAGTGTGTTGCTCAATTTCCACGTGTTTGTGAAATTTTTGCGGTTTCTTTTGCTGTTGCTCTCCAATTTCATCACACTATGGTCTGATAATATACAGGGGATAGCTTCAATTCCTTTGCACGTACTTAAACATGTTCTATGAGCAAGCATGTGGTCTGTTTTGGAGATTGACCCATGTGCAGCTGAAAAGAATGTGTATTTTGATTTTGTGGTGCGGAAGACTGTAAACATCTGTTAAGTTCATTTGTTCAAGAGTTCAGTTGAGTTCTAGTATTTCATTACTTATTTTTTTCTCTAGTTGATGTCTTTTTTGTGACAGTGGGGAATTGAGGTCCCCCACTACTATTGTATTAGTGCGTATATGACTTGTCATGTCCGTTAGTATTTGTTTTATATAGTTGGGCGCACTAGTGTTTGGTGCATACATATTTATGATTGTCATCTCTTCCTGTTGGATTGTTCCCTTTACAAGGACGTAGTGTCATTCTTTGTCCCTCTTAATCAGTGTTGGTTTGAAATCCACTTGATCTGCAAAGAGGGTAGCTACTGCTTTTTGGTGTTCCCATTGCATGGAGTATTGTTTTCCATCCTTTAACTTTCAGTCTGTGAGTTTCTTTTTGAATTAAGTGTCTTTCTTGTATGCAGCATATTGTTTGATTTTGCTTCTTGACCCATTCTGCCAGTCTATTTCTTTTGATTGGTGAATTGAGACCATTAACATTGATGGTTATAACTGATACGTATTGACTTATCATTGTCATGTCTTTGTCTTTTTGTTGGATTCTCCCCCTTTACATTTAATTTCTTGTCATGCCCGATGGATTCATTCTGCTGTGCTTCCTGGGGTTGTGGTCCTCACTGTCTTTTCCTAGGATATTGTCTAAAATTTTTCGGAGTGCCGGTTTGGTATTCATGAAGTTCCTAAGGTGCTCTTTGTCATGAAAGTATCTTATTTCTCCATCAATTTTGAAAGATAGTTTTGCAGGATACATCAATCTGGGTTGGAGGCTGTTTTCCTTTAGGGCTTGGAATACATCACTCCAAGCCCTTCTTGCCTTGAGGGTTTGCATTGAGAAGTATGCTGTGATTCTGATGGGCTTTCCTTTGTATGTGATTTGTTTCTTTTCTCTAACTGCTTGTAGAACTTTGTTCTTCTGTTGGGTTTCTGGAATCTTAACAATTATATGACTATGTGTAGATTTTTTTTGATCAAGGCTAGTTGGAGTCCTATATGCCTCACTTGTCTGTATATCAAGTTCTTTTCCCCTGCTTGAGAAGTTTTCTGCCATTATTTCTGTGAACAGTTTTTTATGTCATTTGCACTCTTCTGTTTCTTCATTGACTCCAATCAGTCCTATGTTATTCTTCTTTGCATCGTCTAGCAGCTGCTGGATTGATTACTCCTGGGCACTTACAGTTTTGAAGCAATTTTTCTTTTCCTGATCACTAATTGCAACCTCATCTTCTATATCTGAAATTCTGTCCTCACATTGGCTCATTCTTCTGTGTAGACTTTCAATGGAGTCTTTAAGGGGGCCGGGGATTTAGCTCAGTGGTTCCACTACCTGCCTTGCAAGCGCAAGGTCCAGAGTTCGATCCCCAGTACCAAAAAAAAAATAATAATAATACAATGAAGTCTTTAATCTCTGTTGGGAGCAATGCTACATAATTCTAGGGAAAAATCATTTGAGTAGGCCTAGTTCTCCTGCCTACAGGCCAGCAATAACACTCCAAGACATACTTCCATTTTGGCCTCAGGTCACAAGGGAGATCTCAATGATCCCATGATGCTGTAATCCTCCAGGACAAGACCACACCTGAGGGAGATGCCCTGGGAGGAACCAAATCTTCATCTGTGTAGTTCCTGGGAGGAACTAAATCTGCATCTGCATAGTTCCTCATTGTTCTTAGATTTCCACCACCCCCACCCAGTCTTTTGTTACACCTTGTTCATCCCAATATGATACTGAAATCTACATTATTCATTTGTTACATTTGTTTCTTTGGATGTACTAAATAAAAGGTGCTGCAAGCTAGGGGTCTTTGTCTTTGCTGCCTAGAGCAGCACTGATCAGACCCAAAGCTCAGCTTCTTCTCAGTCTCATTTGTCTACCTTTCCTGTAATTCGCCGTGTGCTGCAGTGGCTCACAGGAGACCAGGACTCACTGCAGAGGTTCTGGTAACGTCCCCTTCCCCTGTTCCCTACAAATCTCCTGGAAATCTGTTTGCATGTGTTTTATGGATTTCATTTGTTTTCTGTGTTGGGATTCCATCATGTTACTCAGCTCCTCTCTAGATTTATTAATCATGTCCTGCACTATGAGCACAGTCTCTGCTGTTATCTGAGAAACTATTTCTGATTTCATTTTTTCCAGATCCTCCTTTGTTGCCAGTTCAGGGAGTCCAGGTGGTTGATTATCAGAGTGTTCTAGCTCCTTTCACTTTGGGGTTGCTTTAGGTGATCTGGAAGTCTGGTTTTGAGACTTGTTTATGTGTGTTCTCATTTCGATGGGGGTTGGGGGGCAGCGTGCGTGTGTGCTGTTGGTGCCCACATGGCTCACCTCCTCTGCACTGGGAGTGGTGGTATGGTGGCCTGGAAGCCCCTTCCTCTTGCCTGGGAAAAGTAGAACGGCTACCTGAAAGCCCCTTCCTCTGGGTTGGGAGTGGTGGAATGGCGGCCTAGGAAGCCCCTTCCTATGGGCTGGGAGTGGTGGAAAGGCAACCTGGAAGCCCCTTCCTCTGGGGTGGGAGTGGTGGAATGGCAGCCCAGAAGCCCTCTTCTCTGGGCTGGGAGTGGTGAAACAGTGGCCCAGAAGCCCCTACCTCTGGGCTTGATTATCGTTAGTTTTATTTATTTATTTATATTTATTTATTTTTTGGTTCCAGGGATCAAACTCAGATCCTTGCACTTGTGGGGCAGGCGGCGGCACCACTGAGTTAAATTCTCAGCCCTATCCTTAGTTTTAAAAGAAAGTAAATACAGTATCTAGCCTCCATATTGCTGCTAGGTGGTTCTGTTCTCGTCTTTGTTCTTTCATTTTGCCTTTTCCTCCTGTCTTCAACAGTTTCTTAGAGTTTGCCTGATTTTCCTGTCTTCTGGCCTCACTGCTAACCTTTCCTGATCTTTCTACCTATCTGTCCCTCCCTCCCCAACTCCTTCTAACTCTCCATCCCGAAGGGTAAAGTTGCTATACTGAAGAGGTTATTCACTGTAAACATATGTTGGGCTGGTCCTCGATTTAGATGTCATTCACACAGTTAAAGGTGATAGAATAACAACTACCACAAATTGTCATTTTCTAAGCTTTGCTTGATGCTATGGTGTTGCTGATTGTATCATTTGGGCTAAGATGTTGTGATTGCCTTCCTGGTATAATGAAAATGAGATAGCCTTAGAGTCATTAGAGACTCAAAACCTAAAGACCAGCTATATCTGGAAGACACCTCTGAAAAGCAATCATTCCACAAGGGTTCTAAACACTAGCAACAAAGATGCTTACAATAAGCAATTTGGAAGTATCAACCCAGGAATTAAACCAAGGACACAGTACCAAAAACAAAAATGAGAAGACATTTAAGCAAGGCACAGACTCAGGCTTCTACCCCACCAAAGGCAAATCCTGGGGGAAAGAGGTGGAAGAATATGATAAGCAACCACCTGGATACTCTGCACTGATAGCAAAGGAAGTAACAAATCAGATGAATGAGGCTCTAGAGAAATTCAAAACAGAAATAATTTCCCAGATAACTACAGAGATGGTGAGCAGAGTGAAAGACGTGATTAGAGGCTCTAGAGCAGAAACAGATAAAAAAATAGATGAGCTCAGAACCATGCTGGAAGCCATGAACGCACAGCATAAGAAATGGAAACCACGATCACCCAACATAAGAAAGAAATGGAATCCATGAAACAGATTCAGACAGATATCCAGGAGATTAAAAACTCCATCGAAAGCATTCATAGTAGATTGAGGGAATGTGAAGATAGAGTATCAGATATAGAAGACAGGATTGCAGTTAGTGAATATGAAAACAGAGATTTCTTAAAAATAGTAAGGGACCATGAGAAATCAATCCAGCAGCTGCTAGATGATGCAAAGAAGAATAACATAAGTCTGATAGGAGTCCACGAAAAAGAGGAGAAAGTACAATTGATATAAAAAAACTGTTCATAGAAGTAATAGCAGAAAACTTCCCAGACAGAGATAGAGAATTGGACATACAGATAAGTGAGGCATATAGAACTCCAACTAGCCACGATCAAAAAAAAATCTACACCTAGACATATAACAGTCAAGATCCCAGAAACCCAACAGAAGATCAGAATCCTACAAGCAGTTAGAGAAAAGAAACAAATCACCTACAAAGGAAAGCCCATCAGAATCACAGCAGACTTCTCAATGCAAACCCTCAAGTCAAGGAGAGCCTGGAGGGAAGTATTTCAAGCCTTAAAAGAAAATAACTTCCAACCTAGACTGTCGTATCCTACAAAGTTATCTTTCAAAATCGATGGGGAAATTAGATATTTCCATGACAAAGAATACCTGAGACATTTCGTGAACACTAAACCAGGACTCCAGACAATTCTAAACAACTTGTGAGTTTGATGTATAGCCTGTAAATATTTAGACAGGTGGCCTCCCACCCCTGGCTGCGCATCCAGAATGGATACCTGGTTTCTAGCCTGGCTTTTTTGGTTGGTTGAACGAGCAGGAATCCATCCAGGGCTTTTGTCAGGACTGTGGGGCTGAGGTGGCCGTCAGTCTGGTCCCCCTTTGAGTGCTGACATCATCCCCTCCCAGATTTTAAGCTGTAGAGAGGCCAGATTTCCAGGGCATGGTCCTGGACCAGAGCAGTCTCCAGAGTAAGTTTATTCAGCTCACCAGGGCCACCTTGAGAATGCAGGCTGTGAACAGTGCTTCATAAAGTTATGGTACTTCGTGTGCTCTCTCTCCCATTCAAACTGCTCCCTTTCCAGCTGTTCTTGCTGCTCCATCCACTCATAAAGTGGTACCCACAGAAGGCCTTCCTGGGGTTCTGCCTCCATTCCTGCTCCGTTGGCTCCCTACCCCAGGATGTCACATGCTGTGTCCTGCTGGAGAGAGAAGCAGGAGGTGGGGACAGGGTGGCATCACCGTGGTTACTCTGTGAGACCTGCCATCTTGTTTCTCAGGTTGAGTTTCTCAGTGAAAAACTTTGCTCCCTCGCCTCCTTCTAGCTCCCGTCTGTGGAAATGTTCTCAGGCAATGTTGGCCCTGCTCTGTGAATTCAGCACTTCTAAGGCTTGCATCGTGACACTTGCGGCGACACTGGCATCCTCCTTGCTGCCAAAGTGGAGGCCTTACACGGGTTTGGCATCCTGCCCTGGTGGACGGTCTGGGTAGCTTGACTGTATGTCTACCTTCAGGAATGGCCCAATTTATCACGACCTGGCGGTCCTGGCTCTTCTTGCCCACCTCCCTGAACGTGTCGTTGCCCGTGCTGGGATGGAACTGGACTCTGCTGAACCCTGAGGAACTCCGGCCACCACCGGCTTCTCCTTGGCATCCTCGTAAACCATCAAGCAGCTTTCGCCTGACAGATGCTCTGGTCACTCCAGGTGCCAGGGGCTCCAGCAGAGCTCATCCGGTGAGGCGGCAGTGACTCCCGGTCCACAGGGAGCCTCCACGGGGGTGAGGGGCAGTACAGGCGAAGTTGAGACCTTGGACGGTCCCACCCGAGTGACAGAATCTTGTTGATGTAGGACCCGAGCTCTGGACCCCAGTCCAGGCCTCGCTTGTGAGCTGGGCCAGGGTAGAGGGAGCGATGGAGGAAACCCCGCTCCCCATGCAGTGGGAGGCCTGAGCCCTGCCTTAGTGCCTCCCTTTCCCAGAGGACTCCACCTAGAGCGCAGTGGGCAGCGGCCCCAACCGGTGCTGAGGGAGAGGAAACCTACACAACCAGCAGCTGCTGCCGGCCAGTGCTTCTCCACCCAGTGTTGCCTCTTTCCTCAGAGGAAAGCTTTCTCACAGAATGATAGGTTTTTGAGTCCCGCCCTTTGAGAAGGGCTTGGAGAATATGGGGGGACGTTCGGGTCCATTTTCCTGTCATGAAATTTCCTGCAGTTTCTTGGCATGGGGCCACCCCACAGGCTTCTCTGTTCACAGTATTCTGTGCCCTCAGCAAGTCTTATTCGGCCAGGAATCCCAAAGAGCGCCAAAGGCACGTGACAGGAGGCCGATGTTCCAGAAATCTCCAGTGAAGGTGGCTTCACAGATGGAATTTTTACCTCCACTGAGATGAGGGCTGAATTCAATAACAGGCGAGCAATTTGGGGCCCACAGAATGCAGAATGCATAGCCACACTGATTCCCTGCTTCAGTTTTGTTTTGTTTTCTTTTTCATGAAATTCAAGCTCAGGGCGATTATGAGAATTGCTTAAGGTTTGTGACTGTAACTGGAACTACAGTGAATCCCAATCTTACTGTCATTTTATGTTGCCTTTAAGAAATCTTCTCTGGAAGAGTTCTGCTTCTGTTTACTTTTATGTGCATTTAAAGTGTGTGAGCTTGACAAAGTCTGTTGTCAGTGGTAACATAAAGGATGCTTTATCATCATCACTCTTCAGTTCCCAGCAAAGCTTTTCTTAATGGATTGTAGAAACCCTATCCTGAGTTAACCAGGCAACCAGTCCTGCTTTTCCAGAGCCCCAGGACTGCTGCATCGTGCTCTGGTTTAACCACATTTCCTTTCTCCTGGGCCATTTCATTTCCTGATTGGCTGTTTGATCTGTCTACTCACTACTGACCTTGCTGCCTGTTGTTGTCTGTGTTGCTTTCCTCGTTGATTTAAGCTTGAGTGACCTGAGAACTCTACCCATTATTGTCTGCAGGTACACTACCTATACCTCTGCACCCTGTTCAACACTCTCGTCTAACCTAGATACACTTCCTCCGATTGAATGATCACCTGGCAGACGTTTTTTAAGGTTTGGACTTTGATTTGCCTGTTTGTAACTGCTGGACCAACTCTCATCGCCATTGAGTACAGATGGTACTGGAAAGATTACAAAACAGTTACTTGGTATCATTTTGTGGGTCATGAGTTTTTAGTGCTGTTTGGACATGAGACTATTTCATAGGCTTTCAGTTTTGAGAATTTCACAGTGTACATCCCATCACTGATGGAGTGATGAAGGAAATGTTCAGCAAGTCAATGTATGGTTGGGAGGAGATATAATCTTGAAGTTCTTTCTGTAGTTAACACAGAGCCTAAGTGTCCCCAACCCCGAATTGGTTTTTGGTTTTGTTTTTTTAGATAGGGCCTCACTGTGTAGTTCAGGCTGCCCTTGAACTCAGTATGTAGCCCAGGCTGGCCTCAAACTCACAGTGATCCTCCTACCTCTGCCTCCCAAGTGCTAGGATTACAGGCAGGCACTACCACACCTGGCTAAAATCAAGGTTTCTGAGGTCTTGATTTTGACTATCTTTTTCACCTGGTGTGGCTGTAAAGAAAACGGTTGTCAACAAGAACTGTGACAAGATTATCCCTGGTGGCAACTGTCTGTACTACCTGGGGTCTCAGAGCCCTCTGAAGCTTTTGGTCGTCCAGTAAAACTTCACCATGACTCACTGTACAGGGCAGGCTCCCCTGCACCACTGGACACTTAAAAATCAGACTTTGTTTCTCTTTCCCAACCAGAGCTACAGTTGGTGAATGAAATTTTATTTTTTTATTACTCCTCATTTTATCCATTCACCTAACCACCAGACCATGAATCCTGTATTAGATGCCAAGAACTGTGCTTGATTCTCTTAGTGAGAAAAGTGTAAGATATTGGTCCCTGGAGCACTTAAGGGCTTATAATCTAGGGCAGAGGAAGAAGCTAGAGTAAGAAATCAATAAAGAATTAATAATGTTTAACTTTATATTGTTCAAATTTCATTAAAATGTTCATAGACTACCCTTTTAAAAAATGAAACATTCAGAAAAGAACTGGTGATATAAGAAATCCACATTAATGTGTAAAATATTTGGAGAGTTAACAATATATTGATAATTACATTCGCAAAGAAGCTTGTTAATGCAGTTGAGCCTGTAATGGTTTAGTTGCTTGTAAAATCCATAGAGCTGTGTGTATTGTAGCCCCTCCGCTAACAGGGATTGGTAACCTGCAGAGGGGGTGGATGGCAGCCTCATCTGTTTTTTGGGTCATATTCCTATCCGATTGGATAGGAAGGCTGAAATAATCTTTTCCGCTCACAATCCTATAATTTTCCTGGAGGGCTTCCTGGGGTTGCTATTTTCATGACTATTTACCACTAGAGGTCAGGGAAACCTTTCAGTTAGTCCGGGCCCCTGAACATGAGGCCGAAAAGTGCTATGGTTTAAAAGTAATATTTAAAAAATCTATTTATTTAGGGTTCACTATGGATGCAATGCTTGAAAGGCTCTTTCTAGGCCATTTAATCTTCACAGCCCCTGTATGGAGGAGTATTGATGAGTCCCAGAGGTATCCAAACTAAAATCTCTGGCAGGTGGTGATACTGGTGGGTCTATCTCTTGTGTCTTTAGGTTTGTCTTGGGACCAGACATAAGGTGGCTCAACATCAGACCCTTGCCGTGAACAGCTCACGATCCCAACCACTGGCAAATTACTGCTTTGGTTGCAATGGATGGTCCAAAAGGGTAATCGAGGTAAACCCTGTAGATTTTCCTTGACTAATCATACTCTCCTTCAACACTGTAATTCTAGACTTTAGACAGAAGATGAACTGGGTTTTGGGGAGGACATGTGAGAGGCCACCTGCTGTTGGGGGTGAGGGGCTGTATCTGAATTGGCCCACATAGAGTTAATAATGCTGCGTGGCCATCATGCGGATGTTGGTGTCCTTAATTTTCTGCATTGTCTGTGTGGTATGTAATAAGGAGTGATTAATCCATAATAATGAATCCAGTGATTAATTTGCACATCTTACTTGACTTTGAAGCTAGACAATGCCTCAACTACTTGCTAGAATTATTAGAGTTTAGCTTTTATTTCTGTACATTGAAATCCTAGGGCAGCTGGTGATGGAACTCTATGCGAGAGTGATTGCCTATCATGTCTGAGGCCTGGGTTCAATCCCCAGCACTGAAAAAAGTATAATTGAAGCCAGGTGTGATGACTCATGCCTGTAATCCCAGCAGTCCGGAGGCTAAGACAGGTGGATAGCGAGCTCAAGGCCACCTGGGCTACGTTGTGAGTTTGAGAACAGCCTGAGCAACATAGCAAGACCCTGTCCCAAAGAACCAAAAACTAAAACACATCCTAAGAAGGACTTTTTGTTTTTTGTTTTTTTGGTACTGGGGATGGAACTAGGGACCTTCCTCTTTCGAGCCAGGCGACAGAACCACTGAGCTAAATCCTCGGCCCCAAGAAGGACTTTTAATTCAAAATCCTGACAACTTCAGGAGCTTTGTGTCCTTGAAGGAAGGGAAAATGAAGATCTTTCAGCACCACTTGAGAAGCGAAGCCTGAATTTCTTGTGTGCATTGGAGGTGGTGCTGCAGCCCCATGAGTGCTGGAATCCTGGAGCTGCCACTGCAGAGGAGTCTTTGGAGAGCTGGAGGAAGGTGCATTCTTAATAGAAGGGGGAGGAGGGGACAGGAGAAGATCTTGATTTCTTTTTTCTTTCTAAAATTCACTTTTCATCTACCTATGAGGCCTTGCCCATGCTAAGCTTTTAAATTCTGGGCAGAATTTTTGTGCCTTATAATACAGGCTTTCATTTTCTGCAATATCTGACAGAAACTTTAAGTGTAAAATTTAAGAATCAATTTCCAACGAAAAAGCCTAGAATGAGGTAGGAAATGCGTCGAAAGCACAAGGTCCTGAGTTAGATCCCCGGTACGAAAAAAAAAAAACCTCAAGGAAGGAAATAATATTTCTCCTTTGAGACAAGGTCTCCTTGTATAGTGCAGCCTGACCTCAAACTCACTATGTATTCTAGGATTGCCTCAAACTCAAGGTGATCCTCCTGGCTCAGCCCCTGAGTGCTAGAATGATAGGTGTGCACCACCATACCTGGCATGTTTCTCCAGTTTTTTGGTTAAGAACTTGCTTTAATATATATAAAAAAAAAGAACTTGCTTTATTGCTGGGAATGGTGGCGGCATCCCAATAACTCTGGGAATCTGAGGCAGGAGGATCAGCCTGGGCAATGTAGCAAGACTCGTTCTCAAATAAAAAATAAAACTGCTGGGGATGTAATTCATGCAAAGGCCTATGCTCAAACCCTAGTACAAAAAAAGAAAACAAAAAGAAGAAAACAACAATGGCAAAGAGCAAAAAAGAGAAATTGCTTTATATAAATATAGAACTTCAAGTGGTGCCTCCACTTTCCTCCCAAGCACAAGGCCCTGAGTTTGATCCCCACTTCCAAAAACCAAGAACTTCAAATACAGAGCTCTTGTAGTTTTCAGTTATCTCAGCAAGTCATTATCTAATGGGCTCCATAATCCAGGCCCAGTGCCCCACACTTGTAATCCCAGCACATGAGGAGGGTGTGACAGGAGGATCTCGACTTTGAACCCACCCTAGACAATGTAGTGACATAGGGAGAACTCGTCTCCAAAGTAAAAATAAGGGGCGGGGATTTACCTCAGTGGTTCCTCTGCCTGCCTCATAAGCACAAGGACCCGAGTTCGATCCCTGGTACCAATAAAACAAAGTAAAAATAAAAAATGGGCTACAGGTGTAGCTTAGTGCAGAAGCCTTGGGTTCAATACCTAGTACCACAAAAACAAAGACAGCTTCATGCTCTTTTGTAAACATACATTCCTTTTTTGACTCATGTAAGAGCTTAAGCAGGAATAGATTCAACTAGAGATACCTAGAAAGGGTATGTTGATTAATCCTGAGTTTTTGTATAATCCATGGCCTTTAGGCTATGGGGTATAAGTCTGAGGCAGGGCTGTTAGTAGGGTAGGGGAGGCTCCTGTGGCTGATGTGCAGGTAGGGGCCAGATCATCTGCACCATCTCCAGACTTTCTCAGTATGTGATTGCACCCTGATGCATAGGCTGGGGGCAACAGGAGTGTAGCTTCCATTTGTCTATATGACACATCTGTGGGTGATGTGAGACTTGTGCCAAGTACATCAGAAACTTCCACACTAGATCAGTGAACATAGCCCGACCAGGATATATTTACCTCAGACCATTCAACCAAACCCGCGGGCCATGCCTGCCTCTAATCTCTAGGACAATGATGTAAGAATCACACAAGGATTGTTTTTTACTATTGTTTTGTGGGGTTTTGTTGTTGTTGTTGTTTGATGTTTTGAGACAGGGTCTTGCTATGTAGTTCAGGCTGGCCTTGAACTCACTCACGGTGATCCTCCTGCTTCAGCCTCCTGAGTGCTGGGATTACAGGCATGCACCACCACACCCAGCAAGTATTGTTATTTTTAAACAACAGTCTCCTTCACATAGATATTTTAAATCCATTTGTTTTGCTTGGGTGTAGGACTGTTGTCATTCCTCATGAAAAGGAAGATGGCCCAGAAGCCTGCTCTTTGGATGGTTTTGTCAGATGTACTCCAGAAACTGTCAGTTGTGGTTTAGGTGAGTCCTGATTGTCCTGAAAGTATGTCAAGTTCAAAGGGCAAATTAACTCATAGTTTTTGGTGGTTCTGCAGAGGATTGAATTGTGGGCTACACTTGTGCTAGGTAGGTGCTCTACCATTGAGCCACATCTCCAGCACAAATGAACTCATTTTTAACAAAAGTTAATTGGATGAAATCATGGCCATCTTAACCACTCCATATTCACTTTTTTTTTTTTTTTTTTTTTTTTTTGAGGCAGGGTCTGGCTGTGTAGCTTAGGCTGGCCTGGAGCTTGCAGCAATCCTCCTGTCTCAGCTTCCTGAATGCTGGGATTGCAGGTGTGCACAACCATGCCCAGCTCATATTCACTAAATGTTTTCCTAGCAGTGATCTCAGATTTGTTCTTTGTGACATTTGTGGGAGTAATGGCAATAAATAGTATTGTTCCCAGTGTACACATATAGAATAACTTGTCACGCTGGCACAGAAAGAGTTCGACCCAAATCCTTTCTCTTTCGCATCATGCAGAATAGTGATTATAAGCTTTGGACACCTAGGATTGCGTGTTAACTCTGTCTCTTAGGTTTTTTAATGCAATTGTAAGTTTTATTGCCTGAGACATTTGTAGATAATTAGTGTCTTTATCCTGCAGTCTCTATCTGCAATATAGGGTTATTGTTCTACCTAATTTATGGAGGATATTGTCAGGGTAATTGAGATAATGAATGTAAAAGCTCAGAACTATCGTTACGTGGTAAGCAAGGTATAAGTATTATTATCATTTTCTCTTGAAATAAATAGATAAACTGCTGAATCAGGAATTCAGTCTTGGGCCAGGGATTTAGCTCAGTGACACTGCACCTGCTTTGTAAGCACAAGGTCCTGAGTTCCATCCCCAGTACTGAAAAAAAAAAAGAATTCAGTCTTAGGTGTGGTAGCACATGCCTGTAATCTCAGCACTTGGGAGGCTGAGGCAGGAAGGATTGCTATAATTTCGAAGCCAGCCTGGACTACATGGTGAGTTCAAGACCAGCCTGAACTGTACAGTGAGACCCTGTCTTTTAAAAAATGAATGAATGAATGAATTAAAAATGTTGCTGAGGATGTGGAGAAAAAAGAGTCTTTATTTTTTAACAATTCAGTCTTTGTTTTCATTCATGGCACTGACACTTTGGATGAACAGGACTCCTAAGAATCAGCTGCTTTCGTGTGAGCCTTGGAAATAGTCATACTATTGAATAGCAGTGCTCTCTGCTGAGTTTCACAGTGAGGTGAATGTTACAGGCTGTGCTCAAGGGAAACTTGAGGATGAGCAGAGTCCCTGAACAGAATTGCCCTCGTGCTGCACAGCCCTGGAGGCTTAGACACTGAGAAATCCTAGCTGAGTTATCAGAGACCCTGATTTGCTTGTGACAGTGGTTCTTACTGGTCTCAGCCTTGCAGCATGGGCAGCCTTCCAGCGAAAGTCTGACTTTTGTGGTCACTGCCTGGAATTTCCATTAACTCTCAGTAATAACTTTTAAGAACAAAGTAAATAGGTTGTTTACTTCTTCATAACGTGCTATGGTATCCCTTGTATTAATCCCACACTCCTTAGATGCAAAACGTTATGGCTCTAGTTTGCTTTGAGGACAGCTGTATTGTCTGTAAGGTACGTGGGCCAGTTTCTGCCAACGCAAGGTTGCAGTGCTTTCTCTGAAGCTTTGCTCATTGAAGCTGGTGGCGTTTTGGTTCTTAGAGAGTAGAAAATTGCCCCTTGCTTCTCATATGAAACATCTGCTTGTCCAGTGGACTCCAGCACAGGTTTGAACTCACTTTGAGCCCAGATAATGTCTTACTTTTATTCATTTGAAGAATTTTGGTTCCAAATTCCTGTCAGCATTCCTTAGTTCCCATTTCTAAGATCACAAACTTCATTGAACGAAATGTATAAAGTTGATATTTTATACATATTTAAAAATTATTTTTATTGGTACATTTTAGATATACATAATGATCACATTTATCAGAGGATCTGTACCTGTACATAATATATCTTGTGTCTTCTTTTTTCTCCAATTGCCTCCCCTCCCTTCAACCTCTCTTTCTCTCCTTATTTACAAAAGCTAGTTTCCATTTTTTCTTTATATGTATATTTTTTCTTTTCCCTTCCTTTGTTTCTCCCTTCCCCCTCCCTTGTTCTCCTTCCCATTTCACCATTTTCTTCCTACTTCCCAATGTCTATTATATATTTCAGTACTTATTTGCAATTTTGGTTTCTCACATCAGAGAAACAATGTGAATTTTTCTTTTTTTTTGTACTGGGGATCAAACTCAGGACCTTGTGCTTGGGAGGCAGGCACAGCGCCACTGAGCTAAACCCCAGCCACAATGTGAAATTTAAACAGGTGTGTCCTATTTATTTCACTTAAGAGTATGGTTTTAAGATGCATCCATTTACCTAAAAATGTTGGAAGTTTATCCTTCTTTATGGCTGAATAGTACTCCATTGTATAAAAAAATCTTCCTTATCCATTCATCTGTTGATGAGCATTTAGGCTGTTTCTAAGATATAGCTATTACAAACTGTGCAGCCATAAACGTGGGTGTGCATATATCATTGTATAAGGTGTAGTGAAAACAGGTGTGTGTTTTCCTGGCTCCTGAAGGTCAGGGGAGAGGCTCCAGCTTGGGTCCAAGCTTTGCTCACGAGGCTACGCTGATGTCCTCAGAAGGCAAAGATCTGGCAGGTGGAATTGCTGCCACTCATAACCAGACAGTCATGAACTGAGGGAGGCGAAAAGCCAGGATTTGGTCTGATGTGTAACTGCCAGCGGCAGACAGTATAGAAGCGTCCAGCCAGCGCAATGAGGTGGGGGTGCGGGGTGGGGGGTGGCTTGCGTGCGGAGCCTGGCTAGTGTCTTGGAGTAGCTAGTAGTGTCACTAGCACTGTACCTAGGCTCAGGCGCCTGGGCCCTCAAGGCTTCTGGGAGCGGCTGGTCCCTCCCACGGCTCCTGTGGGGCCCGCGGTTGGCTCTACGGTTCGGGGGCGGGACCGGAACTCCAGAGCCTGAGTGAAGACCTCAGTCACCCCAGAGCTGTTAATAGTTTTTAGCCGCTGGAAGCGGGCGGAGTCACCTGAGGCTGAAGGGGTTGAGTGGCCTGAACCACTCTGTTCGGCTCCTGGACCACCTTTGGTGAGGAACAGGGCAGGGGCAGAGGGGCCCACACGAACGGTGGGCCTGCCGGCCTCGCAGTGATCCCAGACTCTGGTTGCCTTGAGACCATCGGGCCTGCTGCTCGGTCCTCCATCTTCTCCCTCTGTGACCTGGCCTCAGCCCTGACCCCATCCACTCCGCACTGGCCTTGAGGAAATACAGCCCACTGGGACCCCTCCAGCCTGTTGCAACCCCGGTCTGGGCCACAACCCTTTGCCTCTTCTTACCCCATCTTCACCCAACCCCTCTGGTAACCCTAATGCTCCGCACAAGCCTCCCGAGAGCCACCGTTCGGGTTTCGCCCTTCAGGCTCACAGTTCTTATCCCAGTTGCCCACAGTCCCGTGAGCTCCCGACATGCTCTCATCACAGACATCATACCTCTGTCTCCTTCCTTTCAATGAACACCCCACCCCGTCGATCTCCCCCTCTTCTGGATAACTGTGACCTCAGCCTGCTCCTGAGGCTTTTATGTATCTTCTTTTTATTTATTTTTTTAAATTTTGAGACAGGGTCTCACTATGTAGTTGAGGCTGGCTTCAAACTCACTATGTACCCTTGGCTGGCCTCAAACTCGTGGTGATCCTCCTGCCTCAGCCTCCTGAGTGCTGGGCTTACAGGCAGGCACCACCAGGCCCAGCTCATTCCTATTTTTTCATACTTAAAAATTGATACTTACTTTTTATTAGCAGAGAAAGTTAAATAAACATCTTATTCCTCCCTAGAAGAAATTCTTCCCGTAAGAGAAGAGGACTACATAACATGTGTGAAGATAATCCAGAAATGGTCTCTTCTATGTGTGTTCCTGCCTCTGAAGACTTTCCAGTGGGACCGATAGAGGTGGAAACCAGTGATAGTGATGAACCTGGCCATACGTAAGGCTAACTTACTCTGTTTTTGTTGTCTTCATTTTTGTTTTTTTTGGTACCAGGGATCGAACCTGGGTCCTTGCGCTTGTGAGGCAGGCAGTGGAACCACTGAGCTAAATCCCCAGCCCTTGTTGTCTTAGTTTTAAATAAAATAAGATTAAGGTTAAAAAATGGAAAAAAGATTATAGAAGATTATAATGAAAATATTTTTATGTAGCTCTCCAACATGGTGGTTTTATGATGTTATTACAAAGGAGTCAAGAGTCTTGGAAATTGAAAACTATAAATTAAAAAATTACAATAGGTAAAGGTTATTTTGTGGCTAGAAAAGGCACTTGTGAATTTATTATAACTTAATTCTACAATGTGTACAAAATTTACAGTCGATTGCATGTGGCATGCTAGGCTTTCACATTCCTAAGCCTTCACTTTCACTCCCAAATCACTGAGATTCACTCAGAACATCATCTAGTCCTTCAAGTTCCATTCGTGGTAGGTGCCCATCACAGGTGCACCCTTTTCTATATTTTGTACCCTATGCTTACCATACCTTTTCTATGCATTTGCGGTTTTATATACACCCATACATAGCACTGTGCTACCACTGCCTGCAGTATTTAGTGCAATAACACACTACACAGGTGTACAACCCAGAAACAATAGGCTTACCAGTGATGGTGAACCTTTTAGAGCTTTCAGTGATACAAATAGCCTCCCACCTCTGGGCTGTATTCTATAGCCAGGTCTGTAGTAGGTGACACTGTTCAGTGTCGTGTAAACACAATTATGATCTTCACACAATAATAAAATTGCCTTAACAATACATTTCACAGATTGTACCCCCATTGCTCATTGAGAACTAACACAGCTATTCCTACAGAGTTCTCACCTCTGTGTTTTCCTGCAGTGGAAATGGAAATTCATAGCCAAGAGACCTTCCTTTAATATGTGTCACTGATAAATGTTTGTAATTTATATAACATTTCATTCATGTTATGAAATTTTGAGCATTATATAATTTCTGTCAATTTCAATATTACATTTATAGGCTTGCTTTCTCTTAAACAGGAGTTCTCACTTGAGAACTCATTGTTAAAATATTTTCCTCTTCTATCCAAATAGCTGGGTTTCAAGTCAGTGTCTTTGTTTTTTTTTTTTTTTTGGTACCGGGGATCTAACTCGGGTCCTTCGACTTGTGCAGCAGGCACTGAAACCACTGAGCTAAATCCCCAGCCCTGTTTTTTTATTTTTGTGGTTTATCAATAGTATGCATCATCTTGGCTTGAATGAATATCCAAGAAAGGAATTAATGTATTGTCACATTCTATATGTTCATAGATTTTTCTCCACAGTGAGTTTTTTTCATGTCCTCCAACAGAACTGGGTCAACTAAAGGTCATAATGCATTTCTCATATTCACAAGGCATTAGTTTTTTTCCTCCGCTATGAGTTCTTTCATGAATTTAAGGACACTGAATAAAGGGAGGAGCAATGACACTGTTTACTTTCATGTTTTCCCCAGTATGAATTCTTTCCTGTCTTTAAAGGAAACACAGATGAACGAAGGCTTTTTCTAGATTTCTTACACTTACAGGGTTTTTCTCTCTAATATGAGTTATTTCATACATTTTAAAGAAATAGGACACTATGAAGGCTTTACCATATTGTTGACATTCATAGGATTTTCCACCATTATGAATAATGTCATGTAATGGAAGGTAGGTAGAACAACCAAGAACTTTACTACGTAGTTCTCATTCATAGAGGTTTTCTCCAGTATGGGTTCTTTCATGTCTTTGAAAAGAATTGGGATAAATGAAAAGTGAACATTGTTTACTTTCATAGAATTTTTCTCCTGTATGAATTCCTTTGTGTACTTGAAGGGATCTGAATGACTGGAGTCTTTATGACACTAGAGTATGTACATTGTTTGCCCCAGTACAAGTTCTTTAATGTCTTTGAATGAAAAAGGATAAATGTAGACTTTAATACATTGTTCACATTCATAAAGTTTGTCTCCAGTGTGTGTGCTTTTATGTATTAAAGGAAAGTGAAACAACTGAAGGACTTAGCACAGTATTCACATTCATACATTTGTTCCTCACTATGAATCCTTTCATGTCTTTGAAGAAAACTGGAATGAAGGGTTTACCAAATTTTTTTATATTAATAGGGTTTATCTTTCCTTCCAGTATGAGTCATTTTCTAGATTTTAAAGGAATAGGAATATTGAAGATTTTACCACATTGTTTATATTCATAGTGTTGTATGCCAGTGTGAATTCTTTCATGATGTTGAAGGGAACTGGAACTGAAGGATTTCCAGAGTTTACATTTATGTGGTTTTTCCCCCAGTAGGATTTATTTTGAATGGAATAGGAAGAAATGAAGGCTTTACCGCATTGTCTGAATTCATGCAACTTTTTCCCCTTATTTTTTCAGATACTTGAAGGTAACTGGAACAACTACCACAATGTTTATATCCATAGGTTTTTCCTGGAGGCAAAACATTTATGACATTCAAGGATCCTGGGAATGATGAAAGCTTAGGCATACTGTATAATATAGACATTTTTTTGCTACAGGATGTATTTTTCCATGTCCTTGAAATGAACTAGGACAAACAATGGCCTTTGCAAAATCCTTGCCATGATAAAGTTTTTCTCCCATTTGAGTTTGTTGACAGACTTGAAATGAACTGGGAAAAGAAAGGGCTTTCAAACATACCTTACATTTAGGAGGTCATTTATGATCTGATTTGGTTTACATGTGTGCCTTTGAACACTTGTGAGAGAAATCAATGTTTCACCACTTTCTTTACATTTATATAGCTTCTCTGAATGCTCCTCACACTCACATGGTATCGGTCAAGTGCAATATATTGTGCCTGTTGAGGGATGACTGACACATGAAAACTTTCTCACACATACTGCATTCACATGGTTTTACTTCAAGATTTTTTTTTTTGCACAGATTGAGATCTGGGATCCAGACATAGGATTTACTGTGCTGACCACCTACAGTGATACCTCAGTTGTCAAATGGTTCCAGACTTGTACTTTCCACTTCTTTATTTTATTTTATTTTATTTTGTACCGGGGATTGAACTTGGGTCCCTGCGGTTGCGCAGCAGGCAGCAAAACCACTGAGCTAAATCCCTGGCCCTATTTTCCACTTCTTGAACAGCAAAGCTTGAAAAACACCTGGTCAGTGTTCGTAACTATGCTCAATAGTCAAACCAAAAATCTGACTTTAAAAAACGCATATAGGCTGAGAATGGGTCGTGTGTCACATCTGGCTCCAGAGGGGTGACACTTCAGTATGAGTGCCGTTCTTGGCCAGACAACATACAGTGCTTGTGTTAGTATGTTAATTTAGTCATTGTGCTTTTTTGTGATTTTATTTGTGTAAAATATCATAATCATGGCTACAAAGAAAGTTAGTGATACCAGCAGTAAAGCTAAGAGGAAAACTGCAAGACTCACTATAGAATCAAAGAGAAATCATTGTGAAATTTAATGAAGTACTAGAAAAAATGAATGTGTATGCATGTAATTTTGAGGCCTCAGAACCAATTATTTGGTTTTCCATTATTTCTTATGGGGAAAACATTTTCGGTTTTTAAACTTTTCAGTGTTCAAACATGAATTTGGAATGAATTGAGTTCGACAACCAAAGTATCACTGTCCTTTGATTTTACAGAGCATCTCTTCCATATGGCTGCTTACATTTCACCCAAAATGTTTGCATTAATCTTCCATATTCTTGTTTTTCTATTTGTTTTCTCTCCAAGCCAGACTCTTGAGGGTTTCCAGCATCACTTTTCTGTAGAGATTCTTCTTGAAAGGATCAAGCAAAGACCACTCCTCCTGAGTGATGTTCAAAGCCAGATCCTCAAAGGCCACTGACACCTAACACACTCCGCTTCCCGACTCCTGTAGTTCTCCTGGCATCCTCCCTACAGCTCCTGCAGCCAATGGAAGTCACAGTGCCACTAAGGTAGAGTCACTTGGTTCCTCACTCAGCAGCAGTGTGGGGTTTTAGAGTACGGCTTTTGTGTGAATCTTGTCCTCACAGACTTGATCCCCAAATTCCTAGCTCATCAGATAGACTTCAATCTCATGACACCAATCCCTAAGCCTTTGGTAAACTATCCTCGAGGCTTGCTGCTTCAGTTCCTCCCACCTCTCCAGTCTTATTAACAATGAGATCTCCATGTCCTTTCTGTTCTGCTGGCCCCGTGACAACACTTCACCCCAGTGCTGGGCTCTTTCTTCCTTGACCAGGCTCCCACTCACCCTGAGAACTTAACACAGAGCCCTACCAGCCCCAGCAGCTTCTCCTTCTACAGCCAAAGTCCAGGAGCTGCCTCAGATCTGGGCACTTAGAGATAGAGCAGCTTGACTGGTGTGTGCAAGGCCTCAGGTGGGGTATGGTGCAGAGGAGTAGAGATCCCTCCCCCACTCTTAGCTCAGAGGCATTTCCGGTATGTGGTCCCCTGTGTCTGACCCTACAGAATGTTTTTCTGGCATTCCTATTAAATCCCTTGTGGGGGCTGCTGGAATGGTAGGCATCACTCCAGCACCTAGAAGTTGAGAGTGGCCATTCATCCCCTCTCTGTGCCTGGGCCAATGGAAGCATCACTTCCCCTTGGCTGGTAATCTGGGCCTGGAGAACCCAGGGAGTGCCACTGAGTGGGTTGGCTGTGATCACAGAAGCAGGAGCCTGTGTCTTGTCCTGGTGTTATGGAAATCTCGGAAAGAAATACACAGAGACACAGAATTCGGATAAAATAATAAAATTTCTTCTCGCAAGCAGATGGGAACGCCAGAAACCAGTCTGGTCAATATCGCCCCCTTTGTTCAGCATTTCCCTTTTTATATCCTTTTTAGCCATTATCTCATCCCTAGTGGTCTTTGATATGTAAATACAATTCCAGTTCCTATTTACAAGTCACAGACACAAGATAGGCACATATACATTGTAAATTCACCCTGGCATGGTAATTTTGTTAGGTTAATGAAATTACTGGTTAAAATCAGATAATCCTCACCTTAAACAAGGAGTTACAGGAAAAGCAAATCTTAAAAGAACACATTACTTATTTTGCTTCTACAACTACCTTAATATGCAATCTATTAAGTTATCTAAAACTTTTCCATATCATTCCTCCCTCTGTTTACTTCGGGATAATTCTTCTACCCATTACAAGTTCTATCCAGTTTATCTATATTTTTTAACACTAGCATTTGGTAGTCTTGAGCTGCAGCACTGCGCTACCGTATAAATTTTGAAATCCATTGGATGACACAAGGACCAAACATTAATAGTAATATTATAACAAGAAGGGGACTCAGAAGAGTTCCTATCCAAGTTTTTTTTTCATTCTGTTTTTCCGTATCACTGGCACTTGTGAAGGATTCTCTCCCTGTGTTCCTTTCTGCCACAGCTGATTGCAGATGGGTCTCAGTGCCCAGCAGAAGGACAGAAACTGAATGGCTTCTTCTGTTTGGAGGTGCTGGGTCATTGAGTTGTAGCCATGCAGGTTCCATGAGCACAGGAAATCAAAGTATCTCACAGGAGCTGAGACAGAGGCATGTTCCTCAGGGACCTAGGTCCCATGGTGAACATTAGTAATCTCCTGGGGACTTGTTAGTGCACAACGCCGCCTCCAAATTCTAATGACCTTGCTTCAGAAGGGTCGGCTATTTCGTAGGATTTTAAAAACATAAATTAAAATATTTTTCCAGTGAGATCAAGACCAGGTTCTCTCACGTGCTAGGCAAGAGCTCTAACACTGAGACATACCTCGAGGCGTGACAGCAGTTTTCAAGGGCCTCAAGAGGACCCACTGCCTTTGCTAATTTGCTCTTTGAAAACTAAATGTAGTTCCCTTAATGCAGCTCCCTTCATGTGTTCCTCACACTAAAGTGTAACTATCTGGGGCCAGGGATTTAGCTCAGTGGTGCTGCCGCCTGCCTGCCTCGCAAGTGCAAGGTCCTGAGTTTGATCCCTGGTACCAAAAAAAAAAAGTAAAACTATCTGAATGGATTTCAGCCTTATTGACAGCTTGGTTTAATGGCAGGAATTCCCCATAGCCCCATTGCTTCACAGTTTTATATCTCAACCTCCCACAGTTTGTGAAATGTACATACCTTCCGCATGTCTTATTTTTGTTTTACTTATCAAGTCATTCAACAAGCTTTCTTTGAGCAACACTGTATTCAAAGCATGGTTCTGGATACTGTAAATGCAATTGTGAGTGAGGTAGGCAAAGTTACTGCTTTATTTCATTCTGACTTTGGTCATTATTAGAATCCAACAGCATACAGGGAAGAACATGCAGAAATGGGTGTGACTGCATGGATAACTGGAGGAAGTAAAGAAAGATACCCAGTGTTCATCTGTTTGAAAATTCTGCCTTCACTCACTAGTTCTTTTTTTGTTTTGTTTTGTTTTGGTACTGGGGATTGAACTCGGGTCCTTGAGCTTGCGCAGCAGGCGGCGGTGAAACCACTGAGCTAAATCCCTGGCCCTCACCCACTAGTTCTTGGTCTGGCAGTCCCACTCTAGAAACTCTAAACAACTCTGAGGTGGGCCTAACACCTGGGAATGAGCAGAAAAGTGAATTTTTTTTGCAATCTGTATCATCAGCCCTCCATGTAACACCTCACATGGCATTTTGGTGCAGGGAACTCTCAATGGGAGATGGTTCAACCCCCATATTGAATGCTGGAGTGGGGCCTGAATGCTTCTGTGCTATGACCCCAACTGTGGAGGGCCATGAGGGTATGAGCTAAGATGTTGCTTTGTCCCTTGTGGAAAGCCTTGCTTCCCGTTTGCAACTACAAGACCCTCACTGGGGCAACACTCTGGTGGGACCTGAAGGCAGCAGAAAAAAGGAGGGCAGCTTGGTATGATCCATAATGGTAACGAGCTACTTTTCTACCTTCAGGACTCCCCTCCCTTGGAACACACAGTGCAGGTGACACTGCAGTTGGCAGCAGAATCTCATCCAGGGCAAATCTGTGCATACTGCGAAAACTCCCCCTTAGCTGCCCCACAGCTCTCTCCTGATCCTCTGCTGCTGCTAGCCTCTTTTGAGTGTCCTTTTCTGGAAGACTCATGAGCGAGCATGTTTTAAGCTCTTCAGGATGGTGAATTTTCTTTCCCCTGGTGGCCATTCAGTGCACAGACTCAGTTCCCTGCTCTCTGCCTGCCTGCTCAGGTTGATTCCAACCCAACAGACACTGTGGCGGTGGGCATTACCACCGGCTTGGTGCAGAGTGAGACCAGGTTTGACTTTGGGAACCCAGAGGCTGTCTTTCACAAGGAAAACCCTAGATTAGAGCTTGCTTCATGGGTTTCCTGAAATGAAGCTTTTGAGTAGAATCCAAAAGCACTGGGCAGGACCTACAGAGAAAGGTCTTATGTCCTCTATCCTTCCTGACTCATCCATGGGCTGTATTCTTAAAATTGGTCTAAATTTGATCCCAATCAAGTAATTCTTTAATATTTAATATTTTCACATCTGACTTTTGAGAAAGGTAAAAGTAATCAACTATTATGTAACCAGGCAAAAGGTAAAGAGTTGATCTCTAGGAAGAAATAGTATAAATATAACCTGCTGTGGAGAAGCCTGATGCAGAATTCAGCAGCAGTGCTTTAGCTGAGCCTATATAGACAATGCTCAGGCTCTAGAAGAGGACCTGGCTGTGGAAAGCTAAGGAGTTTACAAGAAAGCACTTCTGCTTGTGGCCTTGTTCTTTTCTCCATAGGGTGATGACGGCTCCGTGAGGGTGGAGATTATACAAGACTGATGAAGACATCAACTTATTGCCATAATTTTGGGTTGGAGAATTTTCTTTCATGTCACATCTAGCTATCAGAATTAACTTCTCAAGACACTCATGTGGCCTGTCATTTCAAATTCCTCTTGGGACTGGGCTTCCTTTAAAAATCGCTGGGGATGGGGTAGGGATTTAGCTCAGTGGCGCTGGTGCCTGCCTTGCAATCACAAGGTCCTGAGTTTGATCCCTGGTACCAAAAAAAAAAAAAAAAAATGCCCTGGAGGGGAAAAAATAAGAACCAAGATAGATTATGTAAAGGTACAAATTTCTAGTGATGAATGTCATTATATTGTTACCTAAAATTTACCAATAGAATTTTTTTTACAATCCCTGGAAGTCACATTTCAATAAAAGAACAAAGAAGATCTAAGTCTCAGTTACTGAAGAAGGATGTCAAGTAGGAGAGGGCAAAGTGGCTTGGATTTTCAGTTTGTGGCTTCTGAATCTATTACAAAGACAGGATGCATTCAGGAAACTTGAATTAATTGTTTTCCTTACCTCAGTGAGACAGAAAATGATCAAAATCATCATTACTGCTGTCACAGATATTGCCAAGATGAGCTTGTTGTTGTAGCTATGCCCTGTAACTTCTTTTGCGAACTTAAAAAAAAAAGAATCTTTTCTTAAAAGAGAAAACACCACCTGCCTTGCAAGCACAAGGTCCTGAGTTTGATCCCTGGTACAAAAAAAAGAGAGAGAGAAAAGAAGAATGAAAGCTGACTACTCAAAATCCCATTCTTCCAGGTAGATAGTTTGCAGGGTCTTAAAACATAACAAATGGAATGGGTTACACATCTTATCATGCATGTTCTTTTGTTTACCTTGTGTGTCAGTTCAGCTTTTTTTCTCTGAAGGAGCAGGGTGGGCATTGCTGTCCTGGCCAAAGTTATGTGGCCAAGACAAAATACAGAGTAGGAGCCCCTAGGGCAGACCCTCAGGTTGGGTAGTTGTCCTCACCTCCCTTGACTCCTGCTCCTTTTCTTCTCTCTGGTCTTCTGTGCTCCCATTGATAGAGTTCTCACTTTTCCAGTGGTCTGCATCCCACCGGGCCTTGGACACATTGACTTCTTGCTGCTCCCTGAGAAGCTTCATCAGGAGGCCCGTTTTGGAGATGGGCTTGGCACAGGGCAGTTGCACATGGGCCTCATTCAGAGCAGTCCATTTTTAAACACCAGATGACTTCGGAAATCAGCCTTCTTATGTCATTGGACATAATGGCTGGAGTTACTGGTTTAGGTAAGTTTCAAACTGATCACCTGGGGATGACAGCAATGGGGAGGTGAAGTCTTTGGGGAGTGAGTCAGTGCCCACGTTGGGGTGACCCCATTGTGCCTGCCTGGTCTCATTCATAGCTGTCATTGGGCTGAATGCAGTCACAGCAGAGTCTGCAGCAGAAGGATTCTTGTGGTTTCAGTTTCTTCTTGCACATTAGTGTTCACTGCAAAGCCTCATCCTTCAAAAGTATTTGCTGTGGTATGGTTTTCTATAGGGTGCTTTCTAAGGAAGGTTCTGAATGAGCATGTAATTCTGAGACACGATTCTGCTGAAAACGCAAGTCTCTTGAAGATGAGAACTGTTGTGAAGGGGAACTGATGAGACTCCTCGCTGCCAAAACAGAGGCCTCCTCGCAAGCATTGGTCCGCTGCATGTATTTTCCTTTCTCAACTTTTCACTCAGTTTGGCCTTGGGTGTTCCGTGGGCCATAAGAGAATGCGTTTTATGAAAGCAGTGATTTGGGGGGGCGGGTAAGATTGGTTTAGTACACTTCATAGTTTTCGCTCTGGCATATGCATCTTCTAACATCAACACACTGTAGACAAAGTAATTTGCCCTGTTTCTCACCTTAGGCAGGGCTTTGGCAGGGATGGAGGAGAGAGACTTGCCCACTGAGTGATGTTTAAGGGAAGAAGAGACTGCTTGCTCCCTTCTTTATGTGGAAGCAGTTTCCTACCAACTTCTGGCCTCAGTACCTCGGATGGTGCTCCAGTCCCCTGGGATGGGTCTCTTCGGGCTTCTTTCTTTGGTGACATCCTCCAAGAGTGGCTGGGGACTCTGCTTTGCCTTGACCCCCTGTTTTCTCACTTCCTTGAAGAGACTTTTTTGAGCCCCTTTGGCCCCTTGGGACCTTCTTCAGTGTCTGAAGCCTTTTTCTTCCAAGATGAACATCTGCCAGGCTCTTTTCCTGCGGTTGGTCATTTTCCAATTTCTTTGGAAAGATTTGTCATTTAAATGAGGGATGTGAAAGGCTGGAATGCATAAGCATGGCAGTTTTTCTTTTTCACCTTGTTGTTTTCCTGATTTTCAGCCTCCAAAACATTTTCCAAAGGATGTAGCTTCTTCAGTTTAGTTTTATAAATCAAACTGTAGGATGCAGGTTGAAGACACATTCTTAGTATGGATTTCAAACTGAACTCTTCTCCACCAAACTGGCTCTCCTTATGTCCCGGTCTTTCCACCTGTCATTCTGATCTTCATCTAGTTCAGAAAGCATGAATTCAGGTTTGATGTTGTGCTTCTCTGTCCACCTTACCCCCCAATTCTTCAGTCACTCAATCATGTAGTGCTCCCAGGTTTCTCTTTCCACTGTCACCACTTCTCTGCTCAGCTGCTTCTCACTTTAGTCCCAGATTTCCTAGAGCTTTCTAGGTGGTTTGCTCCTAAGAGCAGAGAGAGGTAGGCAGGAGCTAAAAAGTCTTAAATGTGAGGAAAAAACGACTGTGAAATCATAATATTAGCTTATTTTGTTTTAGGCAAATTATAAAGTTATTTCCTGGAAGCCATTCTCCTGAAACAGTGAACCCTTACACAAGGGATGCCTGATTCCCAATTTGTTTGTTTTGATCCTGTGGATTGAAGCCAGGGTCACTACCACTGAGCTATGTTCCTAGTGCTTTTTCTTTGGTACGTTAGATGGGGTCTTGCTAAATTGCCCAGGCTGGCCTTGAACTTTTTTTTTTTTTTTTTTTAGTACCAGAGATCGAACTCAGGCCCTTGTGCTTGCACAGCAGGCGAAGAAACCACTGAGCTAAATCCCCGGCCCTGGCCTTGAACTTTTGATCAACCTGCTGTAGCCTCCTAAGTAGCCTGTATTAGGGGCATGCACCATGGCACCAAGCTTCAGATATTTTATTTATTTATTTATTTATTTATTTATTTATTTAAACACAGACGGGAAACACATGATATGTATTTGAGAGATGTAATAGGGGACATGGCACTGAGCCTCCCAGTTGCCCTCCCTGAAGGACCTCCATCCCTTGTGTCCTCTATGTCCCTGAAGAGGTATCCTGTACCAGCGTGGTCCACCAGAACTGTGAGGCTGAAACTTAAGCCTGTTGTCCAGTATGGAGCTACTAAGCCCTTGAAATATGGCTAGTGTGACTTGGCTGCCTTTTAAATTTTACTTAATATGTATTCCTTTGTATTTCAATAGTCCTATGTGGCTAGGGGCCCAGTCTCATACTGGCTTTATCTTGGCTTTGGTCGTTTTATCAGTGCTGGTATATCTTGAAGATAAATTGTTTCAGACTACTTTACTTTTATTTTTTATTTTGGTACCAAGAATCTAACTCAGGGCCTTGTGCTTGCCAGGCAGGCATGGCGCCACTGAGCTACATCCCTGGCAATCCTACCTTATATTAAAAACTGCTACAAAATACTCCCTTGAAGCCAGGTTTGGTGGTGCATGCCTATAATTCCAGCATTTAGGAGGCTGAGGCAGGAGGATCACAAGGTCAAGGTCGGCCTAGATTATGTAGCAAAACCTTGTCTCAGTCATCCACCCAAGCCTCCTTAAAGCAAAATACAGTGGTACCACTTTATGAACTTAATTTGTTTTATGATTTTGGGGGAAGATGGCTGCATTTGTATTTGTATGGGGAAGATGGCCATGGTCGTGTTTGTCACCTAATGTGGAGTTTGTGAAAGGAAGCAAGATTTTGCCAAACACTTTTGTTTGCAAACCAAATTGTTTACAAACAGACACATTCTTGATCCAAGGTATTGTATTCTCTTGTAATTCATGAAAGCAATCTCTTACTCAGCCTGGAGGGTCACGGGCTGTCATTTTTTATAACCAAAATACCTCACAACAATCCTAGATTCCCCACCCTTCCACTTTTATTAGCCTAGGCCTGGGGACCAGGGGTACCATGAATCATTGCCCTAATATACACTTGCCACCCTGGGTCCTGTCCTGGTGGCCTTCTTTAGTATCAGTCACAGTTCTCTTTGATTCTCCTTTACAAATCAAGGTCTCTGGGGAAGGCAGCCATTGAGGTAGAACACCCACGACTGGCCTTGCCTTTGACTGATGAGAGTGGCTAAGTAACAGTAGTGGTTTTTTGGTTTGTGTTTGTTTTTTGAGACAGAGTCTTAGTAGGTAGTTTAGGCTGGCCTTGAACTTATGTAGCCCAGGTTGGCCTCAAACTTGCAGTGATCCCCTTGCCTCAGCCTCTTGAGTGCTAAGTTTACAGGTGTGTCACCTGTAGTTTTGATGGTGAATCTGTCTTCAAATTGTCCTTGAGCCATGTGGATCCCTGAGAGATGTGTGCTTTTATTTTATTTTTGGCACTACTGTATTCTTTACCTACCCTATTCCTCCACACCTCTGTGCTAGTTGGCCAAGTGTTGGGATTTTAAGAAGAAAAAAACAATGTGAATTTTCTACCAGCATGTAAGGATGGACAACTGCTACCAAGACGGGATACCCATTCACACTTGAGTTTCAGGGCTTGGGGAGAAAGACAGGACTTGACCCCTGAGTGCAGTAGGCTCAGTGATCCAACTATTCTGGTGATCCCAACCCCCTGGGAGAGGGGTCCAGAAGGTAGGCAGGTAGACGATACCCTGTGGGCAGGAGGCCAAGTATGCAGGGAATGATTGGCTCATTCTTTTTTGTGGTAGTGAGGATTGAACCACAGACCTTCACATTAAGCCACATCCTCAGCCTTATTTTATTTTTTCTTATGAGACAGGGTCTCACTGAGTTACTAAGTTACCCAGGCTGGGGTCAAACTTGTGATCCTCCCAGAGTGCTAGGGCTACAGGGATGTGCCACCCTACACCACTGCACAACTGGTTCTTGAAAGAGCAGAGGAAAGTGGACCCAGAACCGTGGCCATTTGACTGCGAATCTCAGTCACAAGGATCTGAGCTTCAGTCCCTATACTTTTTGCCCTTGTTCTTGCTATATGCACACATATATTTAATTATTTGCATTTTAATTTCTCACCATACAGTTAAAAGTGGTTATGAATTTTATGTATTTTAATATTAGTAAAAAAGTATTTTACAACCACTGCTAGAGCAAGACAGCTTCAGGGAATGACGACCTCTTCCAGTGCCTCACTGTCCTCATCCTCAATGGCCGACTCTGTTAGCGCCACTTCTGTGATGACTTTGCAGAGCTGCTGGGAGAACAATGCCAAGGCAATGAAGTTTTCCCTACCCCTTCACTTTAGACAGGAATTTTTTTTTTTTTAGGTACCGGGGATCGAACTCAGGTTCTTGGGCTTGCGCAGCAGGCAGCGAAACCACTGAGCTAAATCCCCGGCCCCTTAGACAGGAATTTTAAGTCATCCCTGGCCACTTACCCTGCATCCTTCATCATCAAAAGAGTCCTTGCCATGGAGCAGAGATGCAATCCTTTTCACCTGTGAGGCACTGATAGGTCTGTACAGATCCCTCAGCCAAAGTGGCAAACCAAACCCAGGGACGCCATCCTGGAGAGCAGATGGGGACTTAGGACTTCTGCTTTCCCCTGCCTCTTCCACGCCAGCACCCAGTCCTCAAATTTACCTTGTTTTCATGTTCCATGTTGTATCTCCCATGCCAATGTTGGGAGAAGCCCCTTGTGGGAAAACACACATGCAAGACAATTAGTGATTGCTGTTATTTTTCATGTCTCAAATTGCACGCCTTAGGTCTCATTAGGATAAAACCTGTACCTTGGTCCATAATCACAGTGAGCAAGGTCACCCCAGAACTGGGGTCCTGAAAACAACTCTACAATGCTGGGCTTTCAGAGGCTCCATCTGTTACCAGGGGCCTCAGGAAGTCTCTGGAGAGACCCCTGCACCTGGCACAGCTGGAACACAAGCGGGATTATCATCCCCAATTATACCATAGGTCAGGTACCTCGTGCAGTGAACAAACTGCATGACCATACTGAGTGGAAGCGTTTCACTCTCTCCAGAGCCTTTCACATCAGTCTCCTGCACACTTAGTCCCACAGGCAGCCCTCAATGGGGAAGAACTAGAAGGTGCTTCTATTTTCCTAGCTGTCTTATCCAAAAGTTGGCACATCAAGCAAATACCCAAGTCCAGTTAGTAAAGTGGTACAGTTCAGAGATTTTCATAGCAAGGGCTGTCACTGATGAGTTGTGAAATCAGTTTAAAGGACATGATTAACCCTAAAACACAAGATGTCCTTTTTGAGTACACCATGTGTGGTGTACACACTTGTAATCCCAGCATTCTGGGAGGCTGAGGCAGGAGCGTGGCAAGTTCAAGAGCAGCCTGGGCAAGATCCTGTCTCAAAAAAAAAACAAGAAAAAAGCTGGGGATGTAGCTTAGTGCAAAGGCACTGGGTTCAATCTCCAGTATGAGAGAGGGAGGGTGAGGGAGAGTGTGAATGAATTTGAGGTCTGAGTAAATGGAACAGAGGATGACAAGGGAACAGGAAGTGTGCAAAGGTGCACTTCCGCCCCCTCTGAGGAAGGATGCCTACTCCACCCTCCAGCCCCAGCCTAGCTCCTGGGCCTCCACGAAGGCCTCTGGCTGTGCCTGCGCTCTCCACAGCAGTAGGCGTGCCAAACCTATCGCCTCCACCCTCGGCACTGGATGTCTGGTGACATCAGGTGCCTCCCCGCTCCTCAGGCCCATCTCAGCTTTGCTGGAGCCAAGTGAAACCCCAGAGAAAGGAAGGGGTCTTCTCCCACAGGTGGGCTCCACACTGTGACATCAGGGATTGAAATAGATGAGTTCTAAGTTCATCTCGTGTTCTAGTTCTGATGTATTTACTGAATGATTGGCAGACTCGTATTTACCTTGGGTATCCTTCTTCAGTTTCCTCTGAAGCTCTTCTGTGGGAATAAATCTGTTTTGGAAGAAGACACAGTCATGAGCATCCACCGACATCTCTTAATTTTTAGTCCTTTAATTTATCTTAAGTCTTAGTTACTCAGTGTGATGATAACCTTTCTGGAGACAGGAATTCTACCCTGTTAATCATAGGTCATTGACTTTTCCAAGGCACCTTGCTTGGAGTCTTGCATGCAGCTGGAAATTTTTAAAATCTAGTACTGGGTGAAACCATGGCCCTTGCACTGAGACAGATAGATATAGATATAGATATAGATATAGATATGAATACATGGAGATGGAGATATAGGTATTGATATGGATATTTTTTGAGAAAAGGTCTCGCTAAGTCACTAAATTGCCCAGGCTGTGCTTGAATTTGCAATCCTCCTGCCTCAGCCTCCCAGAGTGCTAGGATTTGGGGCATATGTCACCACTCCCAGCCATTCAGATTGGTGCTTTGGTTCACAAACTTAATTTCTTTCACCATTCTGGCCCCAGAATTTGTTCCACGATTCTGGTTGCAACCAAACTATAAGCATCTGACCCTATGTTGGTCCTGCTTTTGGTACTCAGAAAATAGTCTTTGCGCTCACCAAGAGAGTACACACTCCTTCCTTTTGAAGCAGTCTTACCTATCATTATCACAGGACTGACCCCAAAGCAGATTGGCAGATAATGACCTGATGAGAAAGACTTCTGTCCCAGGGACAGCACTTGTCTGCACCATCAGGGAATTGTGTCACTGTAGGGAGAGGCCTGGGAGGCACAGCCAAGCACAATAGGAGGCCTTGATGAGAGCAGAATTAGAACTAAGAAATCAGCTGAATCCAGCATGTAATAGAAAGGGCTGAGGAGGGCAGGTCCATGCCCCCCCCCAAACACACAGGGGTAGCCTCACCAGCAGAAATGACTCCACATCTGCTGGCCCAGGTTTCGTATCCATTCTTACCCAATGCTAGAATAGGTATGGCCCATGCTCGCTCCTTCTTCACCTTTTTGTGCTTCTACTACTGACCAGCCCTTCTTTGAACAGACATATTTTTCTGTCGAGTTCCACTAGAATCTGATACACCAGGAATCCAGCTGGTCCTTACACATCTCCACTCTGCTCTGTTGGGTATTTTTTTTTGGTTTTAGTGTTTGTCTTCCTTGTTTGAGACAGGGTCTCCCAATGTAGTCCAGGCTGACCTTGAACTCAGTGTGTGGTCCAGGCTGGCTTTGACCTCATGGTGATCCTCCTGCTTCAGCCTCCCAAATGCTGGGATTGCAGGTTGCAGCACCACACCCAGCTTTATTACATGTTGATCTTGGTGTTTCCTTCTTGGATACCTGTCCTTTAAAAAACTCACAGCTACATTTTTAGTTCTTGGAATAGGGGGCAGTACCTCACTGTGGCTTTAAGAAATGGACAGAAATCTCTTAAGAGGGGACTGGGCTCATGAGAGCCAGGGGATTCAGGGAAGGCTTCATGAAGAAAGACAAGCTTCAGTTGGCTTTTGGCACATTCATGGCACTTCCACAGGCAAGGTGAAGTGGGGATTTTAGAGGCACAGACAAAAACAGGAATGGGCATTGTATGACTAGAGCATGGAGAGGGACTGCTTTGGCTGGGACTGAAGGCTGCCTGACTGTGGAAAAAATAAATTACCAGGTGATTGAACTAGAAGGGGAGTCAACGTTTGTCAACTTAGGAAATTACCCTTTAACTGTCTAGCAGATGAAAAGTAAAAGTAACAAACCATTACATAATCAGGCAAAAGGTAAACTGAGGCAAGCTCCAGGAACAGGTTAGTGTAAATAGGACCTGCTGTGGGAAGCCTGGCAAAAGACTCAGCAGCAGTGCTTCAACTGAACCTATTAGTGCCTCATGCACTAGAGGAGGTGGCGGCTGCAGAAAGCTAAGGAATCTACAAGACAGACTTATGTCTTGTGGCCTTGTCCTTTCTCCCCAGGGTGATGACAGCTCCTTGAGCATAGACTATGAGATAAACGAGGATGTCAAATTGTTGATATAGTAGTTTTGGGTTGGGGAAATTTTCTTTCATGCCAATTCTGGCCATCAGAATTCACTTCTCTGGATAGTCAAATGGCCTGTTATCTTGGTTTCAATTCCTCAGAGATCTCTTCAGAGTGGGGTTCCTTTAAAACTCCCTGGAAAACACTGGGCATGGTGATGAACACCTGTTATCCCAGCACTTGGGAGGCTGAAGCAAGAGGATCGATGTGAGTTTGAGCCCAGCCTGGCTACATAATGAACTCAAGGCCAGCCTGAACTACATAGCAAGACCCTGTCTCAAAAAAATAAATCCCTGGAAAAAAAATAAATCCGTGGAAATATTTCAATAAAAGAACAAAAAATACCTCAATCTCAGTTACTGAAGAAGGATGTCAAATAGGAGAGGGCAAAGTGGCTTGGATTTTTAATTCATGGGTCCTGAATCTATTATAAAAACAGGATGCATTCAGGAAACCTGAATCAATTTTTATCCTTACCTTAATGACACAGAAAATAAGCATCAAAATGATCACTACTCCCATCACGGATAATGGCAAGATCAGTTTATAATAGTCAAATCCTGGAACTTTTGTGAGCTAAAAAAAAAAGAAAAAAAAATAACAATAATAATTTTTGTTAAGTAACAAAGAGGAAGGAAGGATGAAGGCTGACTATTCAAATCCAATTCTTCTGGGTAAGTAGCTTACAGGGTCTTAAAAACATACCATGATGGGACATGTTACAAATCTTATTACTATGCATGCCCTTCTCTAATTTGTTTACCTTGTGTGTCAGGTCAGCTTTGTTTTCTCAGGGAGCAGGGTGGGCATCGCTGTCCCGGCCAGTTATGTGGCCAAGACAAAATACAGAGTAGGAGCCCCTAGGGTAGACCCTCAGGTTGGGTAGTTGTCCTCACCTCCCTTGACTCCTGCTCCTTTTCTTCTCTCTGGTCTTCTGTGCTCCCATTGATAGAGTTCTCACTTTTCCAGTGGTCTGCATCCCACTGGGCCTTGGACATACTGACTTCTTGCTGCTCCCTGAGAAGCTTCATCAGGAGGCCCGTTTTGGAGATGAGCTTGGCACAGGCCAGTTGTTGCACATGGACTTTAGAGCAGTCCATTTTTAAACGCCAGATGAGTTCGGAAATCAGCCTTCTTATGTCATTGTTGGAGATGAATGGCTGGAGTTGCTGGTTTAGATAAGTTTCAAACTGATCACCTGGGGATGACAGCAATGGGGAGGTGAAGTCTTTGGGGGGTGAGTCAGTGCCCGCGTATGGGTGCCCCCATTGTGCCTGCCTGGTCTTGTCCACAGCTGGCATTGGGCTGAATCTAGTCACAGCAGAGTCTGCAGCAGAAGGATTCTTCTGAGTTGTCTTTTCAGAGATAGTTTCTTCTGGCACACTGTTTAGTGCAAAATCATCTCCTTGATAATTATCTCCTATAGCATGGTTTTCTACAGGAGTGTGTTCCCCTGAAAGTTCTAAAGGTGCATATAATTCTGAGACAAGACTCTCCTGAAAATTCAGGTCTCCTGAAGATAAAAACCGTCCTGAATGGGAACTGTCAAAGCTCCTCACTGCTGAAATCTGAGGCCTCTGTACAAGCATTAGTTTATTGTGCGTGTTTTCCTCTCTCAACTTTTCACTCAGTTTGGTCTTGGGTGTTCTGTGGGCCATGAGAGAGTGAATTTTGTGAAAGTGGTGGACTTTTCCAGAATGTAAGATTGGTTTAGTGCCCTCCATGCTTTGAACTCTAGTGCTTGCATTTTCTAGAACCAAAATGCTGTGGATGAAGTCATTTCTTCTGTTTCTCCTAATGACCTTCTTCAGTCTTTGAAGCCTTTTCCTTCCATACCGAACCTCTGCCAGGTTGTTTTCCTGGGCTTGAGCACTTTCCAACTTCTTTGGAAAGATTTGGCGTCTGAATTTGGGACCAAAAAGGCTAGACTGCATAAGCATGGCAGTTTTCTCTTTCTTTTTCACCTCATCAATTTTTTCATGAATTTCTGCATCTAACAAATTTTGCATAAAATACAGCTTCTTCAGTTTATTTGTGAAAGTCGAGCTGTTGGATACAGGTTGAAAAGAAGAGTTTCCTGTATTGTTTTTCAAATAACCTAGGGTATTATTTCCGTGTTGTACTTTTGAAAAAAGCAGCTGAATGAATGGTAATAATGTTGACTCTACATCGTCTAGATTTCCCTGTGAGAAGTATGGCAATATGTAACTTAGTGCACTAATAATATCACTTTCATCGTTAATGTCTAGCTGCTCTTTCATAAAGCCCAATGAGTCGATACCAGTTTTTTCTGAAGATGTCTTTTCAGGCTCAATAGTGAGCTTGGTGCTGGTGCTCTTCTTCCAGGCTTGTAACGCCTTCATGAAGGTGCCTTCGGGGTTCTCTGTAGGTGCTTGTCCCACTGTCAGAAAAGAAAAGACTGCTCTCAATCAGGGGAGACTGACAGACAGCCAGCTTTTTGTCACCCCACACTATACATGCCAGTCCAATAAGTTAGAGGTCAGTAAATATTTGAGTGCCAAATGGAAGGGACAAAAGGAAGCCCAAACTTAAACCTATGAAAACCACAACAGAAAAAAGAAAAAGACCTCTCTTGCTAAAGTGACTCCCTACTCGGTACATGCCATAGTGGGAAAAACAGCAACTTAACTTAGGACAGTCAGTTGATTGGTACTCAATCAAAGGCCAAATACTGACAAATATTGGCCCACTCTGCAAGCCCCTCTGTGGACCTTCCATGCCCGCTCAGGATCGTGTATGCAGCATTCTCTGCAGCCACAAAGGAAGGACAAGGCTTCCTCGCTCCACCTCTTCAGTGTGCCACGTTCTTGCTACTGTCACAGATGACCACGATGAAGGACAGTCCTCCGAGGACAGGGAGGCAGACATGCGAAAGCAGAGTCCCCACTCCTTCTGCTAACAGGTCCTCATCTGGATAGGTCCTCTCCACCTATTTATTCACCAGCCAGTGCCTTCACTTGGTCCCTGCTCCCATATATCTGAGCCCAGTCATGGCGAACTTTTAGGGCCCGGGTGCCAAACTGCAATCCCAAACCCACTTACTTGCAAAGTGCCAACACTGCAATGAAACTCGTGTACTGAGGTTTTAGTTTAGAACAAACAAGTCTGAATTAAAATCTTTTGTCGTAAAAGAAAAACATGATAACACATGTGCCAAAGGTTCACCACCACTGTCCTAGCCCCATAACAAAAGGCTCTACACAGAGCCAAACGCTATTCCGCCCTGGTTCTTTCTTTAGATTTGGGCAGGGATCTGAGGTGTAGGTCAAGAGGTTTTTACTTTGCCTGATTGTATGCCTATGTGGAATGATGTGCAATAAATCGACAGAATAACAGCAATTTTGGGATCAACATTACTTGAGGTCCTGATGTACAAGGGAAGAAGCTGTTTCTATCAGATGCCTGCCCTACTTTCATTTCTAATATTTCTAACCATCCAAAGCTTCTGATGGTATGAAAGTCTCGTGCCCAGTGTGACTGTGGTGGTGGTGATGAGGGCCAGAGGAGGAGGTAAGGATCATGAGGAAAAAGGAGCATGGGCTTGTGGAGAGCCCAGAATTGGGGACAGAGACCCAGGCATGAGGCGCTAGCACTTGACACCTCTCATCTTGTTGTCCTCATCTCCAAAAGGAGGCCAGAAATTCTTGTTTTCCTCATCTCTGAGGGAGGAATGAATGATGTCACTGGTGAAAATTTGTTAGGAAATCCAAGCAACATTGCTTTTGCATAAGGAGCAGAGTGCTATTACTTATTATTAGCACAGATCACTGATAGAGACCTGAATTCAAGCTGTCTGGATGTGAAAGCAGTCACATTTTGCAAGCAAGAACTGAGAACTAATAAACCTGATGTGTAGAAAAACACTTAAATGCGCCTGAGTCAGCTGACATTCAGAAGAAGCTCAGGGTTGGACAGTCTAGGCATGGAAGAACCTGTATTCCTTTAGAAGAGACAGGCAGCAGTTTCTGGTTACACAGTCAGAAACCCCTAGGTTCCAAATAAAACAACATTACTTACGGTCTTATATATTTGCAGAAACAAGACAAAACTGATCTACACCTGCCCTGAGGTTGAAGAAACTTGAGACCTAATGTATATAAAACCAGCTTACAAACTGCATTGCACTTTATGAATTAAGTTATCACTGGAAGGCCAAGCACCAAGCCGAGAGCACAGTCCATGGTGCACGGCTATGAACAGTGTTCCCTCCCCTTCCATCCCTTCCTCTGGGTCCTTATGCCTATGGGACAGTTATGTTATTGATTTATGCACTACTAACTGAGAACCTGACTCTCAGCAGGGGAACACTTCAGAAATTTAGGGAGTTTAACTCTGATGAATGAATAAAAGTAATACCGTTAGTTTAAAATTTTATCAGCAGTTAAAAATTAAAAGCAAATAAAATAACAAAAACATTTATCACTAGGCAGTTGAGACTCACAACACTGCATGGCATTGATCAAACATATGCTGTCACAATGCAGCTTGACTGTCTTGCAGACAACCTCAATATCCTTTTTAAACTGGCAGAGGCAGCAGACCATATGGCTCGGTAAGATCCTGTAGACAGAAACACGGAGAGCTGAGTTCATGGAAAGAGGTTCTTTGAATGGTAAAAGAGGCAGGACAAGGTTCTCACAGGGTTGTGTAGAAAGGAGTTCATGGCAAGGTCTGAGCAGCTGGATAGGAACCCAAAAGCAATTGCTGCTTTTGAATACTGTTAATAAATAGGAGGGAGGAGAGAGGCACCCCACAGAAGGGTAACCACAGCAGTTTATGTGGTATGCCTAAAATAAAGGCAACAGAGATTTGCTCTGAGTGACAATAATGTGTAGTTTCATTCAAAAGCATCTCCCTTCTACTCCAAAGTCTTTCTCTGGGCTGGGAGTGCACAGGAAGAAGGCCGACTTCTAAGAAGAGTCTGAATCAGCCTCCAATATCTGGAGACCCTTCCCCAATTCCTGTTAGGAGTGGTAAATGTTACACATTATTCTGGGCACAAAAAACCCCCACCCATATTGTATGGTTCATAACCACACAGACCACACTGGCCAAATCTACACAACTGGAGCATTCAAAGGGATGAGGACTGCATGGGGCTGGGGAGCTCAGCGGGAGAGAGCTTGCCTAGCATGCTCAAGGCAGGGTTTGATCCCTAGTATCACAAAATACAGAAAGGAAAGGAGGGAGCAGGAGGGAAGAGTGACCATCTAATGTGAAGAAGAGTCTATGAATTCATAACAACTCTCTGGAAGGGACAGCATGCAACTGACATGTGAGGGAAGGGAGCAGATGCTGCAGGAAGTTGAGGAAGATGAGCCTGAAGCAGAAACCAAGGGCTCTACAGTGTGGGGAAGTTACTCGAGGAGGTGACCTGATGAAAACAAGTGGAGCAGAGTGCTACTTTACCATACCAGCAACTTTCTTCTATTTAGTTTGCCATATTGGAGGAGGGTGGCAAAATTTAAGTTGCAGTCAATGGTATAAAAACCACTGCAGCTGGCCATGGTGGCTCATGTCTGTAATCTCACCACTTGGGAAGCTGAGGCAGGAGGATTGCTGTGAGTTCAAGGGCAGCCTGGGCTATATAGTGAGTTCAAAGCCAGCCTGAACTACACAGCGAGACCCTGTCTCAAAACAAAAAACAAAACCATCACAGCAGGGCATTACAGAAAAAATTTTAAAACTCTACAATACAAAAATGAAATACCTCACACTATGTGTGAAAATTAACTCAGAATAGATTATAGCCCTAACTAATCCCAACACTCAGAAGCAGAGGCAGAAGGATCATAAGTTTGAGCCTAGCCTGGGCAAACCAGCAACTTAGTGAGACCCTGTCTCAAAACTAAACAATAAAAAAAGTGCTGGGGTTGGAACTCACTGTGAAGGGCCAGAGTTTAATCTCCAGTACCACCAAAAATTGAAAATTAAAATAAATCAGGGTCAGGGATTTAGTTCAGTGGTGTTACTGCCTGCCTCACAACATCCCGAGTTCAATCCCCAGCATCAAGAAAAAAACAAAAAAAACCATGGACCTGAATGTAACCATACAGTTATATAGTACAATCCTGGAAGAAATCAAATGAGAAAATCTTGCAACTGTGAATTAAACAATGAGTTATTAAGAAAGAGATTCCTGGGGCTGGGGATTCAGCTCAGTGGTGCGGCACCTGCCTTGCAAGCGCAAGGTCCTGAGTTTTATCCCCGCTACCAGAAAAAAAAAAAGAGATTCCTGGGCTGGGAATTTAGCTCAGTGGTGCTGTGACTGCATGGCAAGCACAAGGTCCTGAGTTTGATCCCCGGTATAGAGATTTCTTAGGTAAGATATCAGAAAACACAAATCATAAGAAAAATTTGCTAAATTGCATTTTATCAAAATTTAAAAATTTTAAAACTTCTATTTTTCTATTCTTCTACTCCAGCACTCTGGGAAACTGAGGTAGGAGGTTCACAAATTCAAGCCCAGTCTGGGAAACTTAACTACTTGGTGAGATCTTGTTTCAAAATAAAATGAGAGAGAGAGAGAGAGAGAGAGATCCTTAGCTCAGTATGAAACCCCTAGTACTTAAAAAAAAAAAAAAAGATATCTGCATATATAAAAATACTCAACATTGTTAGCTAGTAAAGAAACGCACATTTAAACTACAGTGCATACATCTACATACCTACTGGTAAAAAGGCGGAGGTTCTTATAGACTGAAATATAAGGTCAAGTAAAGAAGACACAGTAACTCTTTCCTTTGTTTTTAATTGTGGTACTGGGGATTAAACCCAGGGTATTCACACTGAGCTACATCCCCAGCCCCCTTTCTTGTCCTGCCTTTCAAATTTATTTTTTTGTAATTTTGAGACAGGGTCACACTATTTCAGAAAGCTGCCCAGGCTGAGTTCGAACTTGCCATCCTCCTGCCTCAGTCTCCCAGGGTGCTAGCATTGCAGGCATGTGCCACCATGCCCAGCTGCAATTGTAACTCCTATTCACTGCGGATGGGCTATACTACTGATTACACTTTGTGAATAAAAGCCAAACACAAAAGGCTATGCACTACACGATCTCATTTATAAGACCTTTGGGAAAATGTGAAACTATAGGGTCAGAGATAAGATCAGCAGATTCCAGGAGCTGGTGGTGGAAAGAGTGAACTGACTGCAAAGGAGATGAGCTGCCTTTTGAAGGTGACCCAAATGTTTTACAGCAGAAATGTGGTGGCAGTTAGGTAACTATACAAACTCCTCAAACTGTACACTTCAAGCTTATGAATTTTATTACATGGAAACCATACATCAATAAACCTGACAAGAAAATAATTAAACAAACCTAAGTCAAAATAAATCTAAGAAAAATCTAACTTACAGTGTTTCCAATTCCAGAGCCATTGTGAGGATGTTCTCAAGTGCTGTAAATGACACATGTGTTTGTCCTAAGTCTCTGAAGAAGAAAGCCCAGGCAGAAATGAGGAACCCCAGCACAAATATTCTGTACTTAAAACAGGCATTTCAAGAACAGGTCATTATTCCAATTTTGCCCTCCAATAAAATGAGCCAACACATGAGTTTATCATAAAATATAATCCCAAGAGCTCTTCATGAAGAAATTCAAATTTAATATTTTCATCACCAAATTAATGACGTTGGCATTGCATAGTAGAGGCTATATCTTTTTTTCATCGTCATCTTCTCATTTTTATATTACATTCACCTCTCTCTCTCTCTTTCTCTCTTTCTCTCATTTTTAACAACAATGATGTTCCTACATCCATTTGTATGTTCCATATCTACTGTGTTCCTCAATACTGCTCTCTACCCCTGCTAACTCTCTTGCCCACCTTACATCTTAATCTTTTTCTGGCCAATAACCTGATTCAAATTAAAATTATGACTTTTAGAATCAAAGTATAATACTTAACCATTGATGGAAGGAAGCAAAAACAGTAGAAGTCATATTATGATATACAGAATTAATTGTAAACTTACAGATATTTTAATTCTGGTAATTTAAAAAGAGATGAATCTTCAATAGTTGTCAGAGGATTATGATTGAGAATTCTGAAAAATGCAATGGAATTAAAATTATCTGTATTTTTAATATGTATGAGATTACATAAAAAGTTTATATTCTTTTGTTGGTATAGAACTTATTTGTAGGTTAAAATCATTTTCTGTGATTACCTATGAATAAAACTTAGAATTCATAAAGCACTCTTCTTTGGGGGATTACGTAGGTCTGTAAAAGATAAAGGGAAAAGTGCAAGAGAGAGAAAATGTAAAAAAAAATGCAAGTAGAAAAAAAAAAAATAGGTGAAAGAACAAAAGCCCTCCAAGTGACTACACTGACAGGAAACCTTCACCCTGAGGGAAATTCTGTATTTAGTACCTTTCATAATTCAAAGTGCTTGACTTTCATCTTTATAAATTTCAAACATTCATGATCTAATTCATTTATTTAAGAAAATAATGAGCTAGGTTTTGTGGTACATGTCTGTAATCCCAGAAGTGGGGAGGCTGAGGCAGGAGGATTGCCTTTATTTCAGGCAAGTCTGGGATCCACAGTGAGTTCAAGACCAGCCTGAACAACATAGCAAAACCCTGTCTCAAAAAAAAGTAAAGAAAAAATGGGACCAGTTCCTTGGTTTTGAGCCAAAGAAAAAGAAAATCTAACAGGTGGGTCTTACTAACTTTCCTGGTGGCTGAGAAACAATACCTGACACACTTGTAAATTAAAGGTGGAAGAGTTTATTTTGGCTCACATTTCAGTCCATAACTATCCAGCGCCAAGGCACAAAGGCACCGTGAGAGGGCCTGGGTGGAGGAGAGATGCTCATGGCCTGGCAATCAGGAAGCAGTGAGGGTGGAGAGAGGAGTGAGGAAGGAAGATAAGCCCTTACCTCAGCTGTAATGCCCCATTATCCACTCACCTCCCCAAAGCCCCACCTATGACTGAAGGAGGCTTTTGGGGGAAAGAAACTATAACAAGGAGGAAGTACTTAAAACCATTTCCCATTTCATCTGGACTCTTGTATCATGTCTATGCCTGGTTAGTGTCTGAAGTTTTCTGTTTTTAATAAATGCTTGTTGAATAAATGAATATTCTTTCATATCAACAAAATGAATAAATCTCCCCCCCCCCATTAGGCATAATCTTGCCTGGATTAGCCTCAAACATCTAAGGTCAAGTGATCATCCTATCACAGCCTCTTGTATGGCTGAGACTACAGCACATGGATTGAACCCATGGGCTTTGCACTGAGCTACATCCCCAGCCGTTTTTATTTTTAATTTTGAAACAAAGTCTCCTAAATTGCTAAGTTGCCCAGGCTGGGCTTGAACTTGTGATCTTCCTGCCTCAGCCTGGCAGGCTGCTAAGATTAAAGGCACATGCCACTATGCCCAGATATATTCATTTTGATGCAAATTTTTACTCCAAAATACTGGAATATCTTTTCTATTCAATTGTTTACAGCAAGCAAACAAGAACAACAAAAGAAAAAAAAGGAGCAGGAAGAAAAGAAAAACCTATCCTTAGGTTAACTCTACTTGAATTGTTAGTGTACTTCTACAGAATATTTTAATAGTAACTACTACAGCTTGTATCTATTGGCTGCCAGGCATCTATGCTCAGCATTTCACACTGAACCCCCATAATAACCTTAAGTGGTAGATATTATCATTATCCCAATTTATAAATGAGGAAACTAGGTACAGAGAGGTTATATAACTTGTTCTGAGTTGCCAAGCTAGTAAGATGCCAAGCTGGAATCTGAACACAGTTCTGCTGCCAAAGTTTAAGTTTAATCTGTGTGAAAAGGGGTTTTAAAAAGCTGTTACTTTAACCTTAATTTTGAGAGGACTAGATATAAAAACACTCTTTTAAACATTTGTTGTTGTTGGGTTTGGGGTTTTTTTGGTACTGGGAATTAAACACAGGACCTTGTGCTTGCCAGGCAGGCATGGCACCACTGAGATACATCCCTGCCCCAACATTTGCTGCTTTGAGAAAGCCTCTATGAGAATTCCAGTTTGCCTTATAATTCCTTTCCCCTAATCTCTTCCTATGGTTAAATACTTAATTAGCTCACATTCATAGAGGCTTTAGATATTTAAAATCAAGTTGTAGGTGACATCAGTGAAAATGGTGGAGTAAGGACATCTGAAAATTCATCCCTCCATAGAAGTGACAACAAAAATGGTCCAAATCAACATTTTCAGAACTTTAGCAATTTAACCAAAGACATGCAGCAACCCACGAAGGATTTACTTAAGGAAAAACAGCTGAATTTTTGTAATAACAGTGACATCAGTGATGTTTTAACTGGGTCCAGACCTAGACCATTCCTCACTGCAGGCCCATGGCTGCCATGAAGAAGAGCCTCATCCCCAGGATGAGAGGAAGCAGAATGGAGCCGGAGCCCTTTGTTCCTAGAAAATTGGTCATTCCTTGGAAGATCGCACTTGAAAGGCTTATTTTTACTGACCAGACTCAGAGCTGCCTTGTGCTAAATCCTGTATTCCCAGCACTCGG